>NC_092224.1:69123649-69181149 GCF_036320965.1 Panulirus ornatus
ACCTTCTGTTGATGGTAACACACCTTCTGTTGATGGTAACACACCTTCTGTTGATGGTAACACCCCTTCTGTTGATGGTAACACACCTTCTGTTGATGGTAACACACCTTCTGTTGATGGTAACACACCTGCTGTTGATGGTAACACACCTTCTGTTGATGGTAACACCATAATTCGCAATAAGGGCAAACTCAGTGGTAATAAATTCATGACACGTGTAAAAACAGAGACGCGTGGAGCCACTGCACACAGGGGGTAGATGTGCTCTACCAACCTAGCCGTAAACACAAGCGAGATACGTCTTACAACATAGAACTTATGGACCAACGAAGAGTGATGGAGAAATGCACTTAAACTAAGTTCATCATAAAACAAGCTGTCCGCTGTAATTCCTGTCTTAAAGCAGAGCACCGACTAGCGGCTCTTCTTCTTGGTCTCTGGTGTTAAACATTCACTTGAGCGAGGATCAACTGGCTACATGTGTCTTTTGAGTACGATCTTAATTTCTGCACGAGAGACTAGGAGTCCTTGTTCATTGACGAACCACGTCTTTCCAGTCAGGTTCGTCCGTACGTACTGTGGGTCGGGGGGTGTGCGGGAGTCCCTACCCAGCAGCGGACCACGTCCGTCTAGTTAGGTTGGTCTGCACGTGCTGTGGGTCCGGGTGTGAGAGAATCCCTGCCTAGCGACGGACCACGTGCTTCTAGTCACGTTGGTCTGTACGTGTTGTTGGTTCGGGCGTGCGGGAGTCCCTGCTTAGCGACGGTCCATGTTTCCCAGGTCAGGTCGGCCTGTACGTGCACTGCTAAGATTCTCTCTCTCTCCTGCTTGCACCCTGTTGAGATTGAAGGTGTGCACCTGGACGTGTATCATTGACTCCTCACCCCTACAGGGAGCTAGCCAACCACACTGAACACATCCTCCTGTGACAGAGGAAGGCATGACTTAATATTTTATTTTTCAGTGTTGGGTGTTCGTGGAGCTAGCAACCAGTGATGGCTCTGAGTGCTATATTGTGTGGTAGATACAACTGTCTGGTCCATCGGCCTATATACGTCGACTATCACAGCCGGACAAGATTACTACCCCCACCGAGATGAGGTTGAGACACACGTAAAAAACACCAGAGGTCTGGTGTGTGTGTGTGTGTGTGTGTGCGTGTGTGTGTGTGTGCGTGTGTGTGTGCGTGTGTGTGTGCGTGTGTGTGTGTGTGCGTGTGTGCGCGCGTTTGTGTGTGTGTTTGTTTGTGTGTGTGTGTCTGTCTGTCTTTTAACCTCCGTGTGGCCGAGGTAGCCAGGCGTCTTGTCGAGGGTTCGAATCCGACCTGTGATATATATATATATATATATATATATATATATATATATATATATATATATATATATATATATAATTTTTTTCATACTATTCGCCATTTCCCGCGTTAGCGAAGTAGCGTTAAGAACAGAGGACTGAGCCTTTGAGGGAGTATCCTCACTTGGCCCCCTTCTCTGTTCCTTCTTTTGGAAAATCCAAAACGAGAGGGGAGGATTTCCAGCCTCCGCTCCCTTCCCTTTTACTCGCCTTCTACGACACGCAGGGAATACGTGGGAAGTATTCTTTCTCCCCTGTCCCAGGTATTTTATATATATATATATATATATATATATATATATATATATATATATATATATATATATATATATACACCTATTGGAAGCTCCGGGACGGGACGAAAGTCGAAGTTAAGGAAGGTGTGTGACTGGCTGTCCCTGGCAGGCCTCGTCCACGACAAGAGATACGTGTCAGGCTGACCCTGATATCCGTACCAGATTTAGGAACGGTTCTGCAGATGTGACCCGTGTTGTTATGGTCAGGAAGTATGCATGGTCCCCCTCTAGTGTCAGAACGACACCACTGGGCTAGATGAGGTTTACGAGTCCATATCATATAATGGTTTACGAATATAGGCCAGTGATAGCTGGAGCCAGGCCAGATCACCCGCAGGTGGTCAGGCGAGCACTGGGACTTGATGGGTGACGCTGGATATAGCCTATGTATGGGGCGTGGAGCCACGGGGTCATCGACACTGTTAACTTAAGTGCTTAGGTACAGACGTGACAGACGTGTGTTTATATTCCCTCCTCCTGATGTGACACCCACTACAGCTGGTGCTCCTTCCTGTTGATCTAACACTTACTACAGATGGTCTTCCTGTCTGTTGGTGTGATACTTACTACATCACGTGTTCCTTGTTCTTCGATACAACAGATGTTCCTGACTCGTATAACACTACAGCAGATGTCTCTTCTTTTCTTATCATCTTCAATACTTGTAGCATATTATGTTAGGACACACGGGGTTTTATATGAGGGAGTCGCTGCAGTAGGTGGTGTAGGGCAGCTCCTGCCTCGAGCGAGGCTACCAGTTTCCTCCACCAGCAGGTAGGTGGGTACTTGCCCATCCTCAACAAAGATCTCTCCGGCAGGAGAGTGTTTCCTTACTGTGTTTTATAAGCCGGGGAAGCCCGACCGCTAACACCTCTTCATACAAACACTCACCAGGAGACTTCGGAAAGCAGATCTCGCGCGGTCTCCGCCTACCAAGTGTCCCGACTCCAGCTTGTTACCGAGGTCGTTGTGCAGTGTGACACTGTCCTGTGGCACTCACTCTGGAGTAATGGTTTTGTCACGCAAGTTACAACGTCACGACAACTGCTCCATTATACCACATACCCTGGTACCCACCCACATACGTGTGTGTGTGTGTTTTTACCAAGGAGGAACTCTACATTTGGAGCCCCACCTCATAACCTGGTGCGACTACCAAACAGACGTTTCAGTTGTCTATTGCTATTCATTTTTACTTTATTTCTGACGATATCTTTCCTGTCGTCCATCCTGCTACTTACCTTCCCCAGCTTCATACTTGTGTCTTGTTGTTAAAACTTTCTGACTTCATGAAACTGTCGTGTGTCAACATCACCCTCGTCTACATTGGATTTCATAGGAGTTTTTTCATGGCATCCTCACCACTCCTTCCTTCTTCCCAGGCGGGGTCGATGGAAGGATTGTTTCCCTTCTTCGTGGATCATCATTCCACTCGGGATTGGTCCCAATCTTGCTGCATTCCCCCTGGACCCTTCACCTGTCGTATGTGGCCCCTAGGGTCATATATATATATATATATATATATATATATATATATATATATATATATATATATATATATATATATATATATACTATCCCTGGGGATAGGGTAGAAAGAATACTTCCCACGTATTCCCTGCGTATCGTAGAAGGCGACTTAAAGGGGAGGGAGCGGGGGGCTGGAAATCCTCCCCTCTTGTTTTTAATTTTCCAAAAGAAGGAACAGAGAAGGGGGCCAAGTGAGGATATCCCCTCAAAGGCTCAGTTACCCCCATTAAGGTACTGACGGTCTCCATTCTTTGATTCTTTTCCCATTTTCAATGGTTTGCATTTTCAGGGTTCAATGTCGTGTGTTATTTGTCATCGACTCATTGTGTCTTGGTGTCTGTGCAAAGTTCTGTCGTCCCTGATACTGTCCTCACTATCTTTAGCATCATCAAGAAGCGTTCGGGAATTATTCAATTTCCTTTGACGATTCGTTTACAAGAAACGTACGTTTGTGGGGTCAATGGGCGTCAGCAACGATAGTTCCCCGGGTCGCCTTGGCTAATCAAACCGACTTGAAGTATACTTTGCACACATACACACACACACACACACACACACCGCGGACAGTCTGACAAACGAGGTTTCTGGAAAACCTCATCTCCGGGAGCAATTGTTAAAAAAGAAAAGAAAAGAGAAGAAAAAAAGCTGAAATGGGACGGGGAACATTAATAATTTTTTTTAGCACTGGCTATAAATCAGAGCGATGCCACAGGTCCGAGTTGTGGTGGGGGAGGAGGCGTTACTTGACGTGTGGTCCAACGTTAACCAGCGTCCTGCCTCAGGCCATCGTAACCATATTAGTGGTAGCGCTGTTCGCTGACCATCCTCTGTAGTGTCTCTCAGTCGGCGAGGATGGTAGGAAGTGCTCGTAAGCGCCTGAATACATCAGTCATAATGTGGGCCGTCGCATCTCTCACATCCACTGCCCAGGGCTGCTGGCTAGTGTGTGTGTGTGTGTGTGTGTGTGTGTGTGTGTGTGTGTGTGGTAGTTACACACACACAGCAACAGTATCCTTTGATCTGGTCGACATGTGACTCTCGTCCACAGGTCGACCAAGGTCACTGATTGCCTGGCTCATAGACCCAAGCCCCGGACTGCCTGGATGGTTGACCCAGGCTCCGGACTGCCTGGATGGTTGACCCAGGCCCCGGACTGCCTGGATGGTTGACCCAGGCCCCGGACTGCCTGGAAGGTTGACCCAGGCCCCGGACTGCCTGGAAGGTTGACCCAGGCCCTGGACTGCCTAGATGGTTGACCCAGGCCCCGGACTGCCTGGAAGGTTGACCCAGGCCCCGGACTGCCTGGAAGGTTGACCCAGGCCCCGGACTGCCTGGATGGTTGACCCAGGCCCCGGACTGCCTGGATGGTTGACCCAGGCCCCGGACTGCCTGGATGGTTGACCCAAGCCCCGGACTGCCTGGATGGTTGACCCAAGCCCCGGACTGCCTGGATGGTTGACCCAGGCCCCGGACTGCCTGGATGATTGACCCAGGCCCTGGACTGCCTGTATGGTTGACCCAGGCCCCGGACTGCCTGGATGGTTGACCCAGGCCCCGGACTGCCTGGAAGGTTGACCCAGGCCCCGGACTGCCTGGAAGGTTGACCCAGGCCCCGGACTGCCTGGATGGTTGACCCAGGCCCCGGACTGCCTGGATGGTTGACCCAGGCCCCGGACTGCCTGGATGGTTGACCCAAGCCCCGGACTGCCTGGATGGTTGACCCAAGCCCCGGACTGCCTGGATGGTTGACCCAGGCCCCGGACTGCCTGGATGATTGACCCAGGCCCCGGACTGCCTGGATGGTTGACCCAGGCCCCGGACTGCCTGGATGATTGACCCAGGCCCTGGACTGCCTGTATGGTTGACCCAGGCCCCGGACTGCCTGGATGGTTGACCCAGGCCCTGGACTGCCTGTATGGTTGACCCAGGCCCTGGACTGCCTGTATGGTTGACCCAGGCCCTGGACTGCCTGTATGGTTGACCCAGGCCCTGGACTGCCTGGATGGTTGACCCAGGCCCTGGACTGCCTGGATGGTTGACCCAGGCCCTGGACTGCCTGGATGGTTGACCCAGGCCCTGGACTGCCTGTATGGTTGACCCAGGCCCCGGACTGCCTGGGTGGTTGACCCAGGCCCTGGACTGCCTGTATGGTTGACCCAGGTCCTAAACTACGTGGACGGTCGACCCAGACTACTTGAATGGTCGACCCAGGCCCCATGTCTGCTTGGCTGATCCTGTTGTCCCGGTAGTGATTGGTTGAACCTTTCGTTTTCGTCAAATTTATTCATCACTGTTCATGGAAGAGATTTATTATAAGACGAAAATTTTTCCCTAATTGCTCAGTCGTCTGTACCTGCGCCACCAGCCTAGGTAGGAAGTGGCCGGCAGATATAATGACTTAAATATAGTAATAATAATCATTACTGTTATCATCATTATCATGATTACCCTCATTTTCTCTGCTGCTCTGAGACTCGACCTCACTCCTACAGCTTTCACGGCAACGTTAGTGGCGCCGCTTGGCTTGTAAGACATCCCCAGCGGCGCTGTGGTGCCGTGTGGGCGCAGATCTCTCTAGGGAATGTCGTGATGTCTGTCATGTGATGTCCTGAAGTGGTGCGCGAGCCACTCAAGACATCAGGGACAGATGTATGCCTTCAGGTCTCCTCAATGCAGCACACGGTCACTCAGCTTGATTGAGAAGTACGCTGTGCTTTCTGTCTCGGCAGCAGGTGCACCGGAGGATGAAAGACTTGTCCCAGACAACGACGCCAGTGTTCAGTCTCCCAGCAAGATAGGGAGAACTGTGGCCCAATCTGTGGCAGTGATATCGGTGCAGAGTGAGCCTGCATCAGCCCACGTACTGTCAATACAGGGTCATCCTAGCAAATGGTCCTCAGGAGTTATACTTCAGTGGTACTGTTTATACCATCTTTATATCCTCAGATCAACTACTTGACAGCCTGTTTTTCTGAGAATACAGTAGTTATTACACCAGATATTTTCCTAATGACCATCAGGCCATCAGAAGCATTTTGCTTGTTAGGAGTTAGCTGACGGTTCAGTGCTAGAGGTTAGGCTGTATTTCTGGGTTGAGTGCATTCGCTCGTCTATGATTTTGTGTGTGTGTGTATCTTTGTCTGTAATATGCTGCTGCCATATTAGTCAAACTACACTGAGTTAAGATCAGGATAGGTATCTCGTAAGTTACTGTATGTAAATACTGATACATGACTTTTCCAGTGAATGCTCACAACCGTCAATGATTCAGCCTAGTGTAAACAAATACACGCAGATGGAATACGTCCTTGAGAAGTGATGTGATGTCGGTTAGTAGGCTGATTACCGAGCCAGTCCTTGCATCATTGCGTAATCAGTGCAATGTTCACTAGAGTGGGTGACTAATGCTTCATGCTGGCTACTAGCATAGTAACAAATGCATTGAACACATCATTTGTACGAGAGGTTTAGCTGGTCCGTATCTGAACGCCCGCCTCGGTGGCCGTGCTAGCACGATGGTACTTGCTACATTTTCGTGGTTTGATTACATCAGACTGAAACAGTGTGTCTGGGTGTAAGGGCCCGCTTGTGGGTACGCTCTGCCAAGCAACAAGTCTTACCATAGATAACCTGGGACTTATAATTAACCAAAGTGCCACTTAGATCTGGGATAGTCTCCATTACGAGCACAGCGTGGATTTGTGGGGTCAGTGGTGCAACACATGAAGGACAACAGGTTTATATTGGTTTCAGACCAAGGTGCTGTCTGGGACCAACTTGCCCATGACGTCCACTCTTTTATAGATTCGATTCTCAACGATGGTGGCCTGCCTGTCGATACGACCTTATCGGGTACCAGACCTTCCATACTCTCCAAGATGCTAGTATAAACACACTCCTTTTTTTTCTCTACTTGTTCCTTAAGTAACATCATCGACCTCATTACTCTGACATAGTTCCTTAAGTAACTTGACATTATTACTCTGACACAGGTGTAAACATATGACTGATAACCAAACAGATGCAAAGGTAACGCAGGTCTTTACCCAGCATCTTCTCACCTAATATTACGTAAAGGTGAGGGAAAACAAAAAATTACTCCACACTCCTCACTAGACACGCTGGATTATGCCTTATACCCAAGGAGAGCAGTCGTGTTTGGGAAGGTGAGGGGGACACAGGGGGCCACATCTGTAAGGCAGGTGTTGCCAAGCGTCGCTCACAGCTGGCAGGACGTTCATAAGCCTAGTTCTCGCATCCCCCTGCAGCCTATCACAACCGTGACGCATGGCAGAACTGTTGGCTTCGGACCTCGAGTGCGAGGCTTACGTGTATCGTTACGCGCCCTCCTCCTCTCGCTCCACTGACAACCATCTGGCACTGGAGACAGAAATGACAAATAATCGTGAGTCGGAAGGTGACCATGTTTCATGGCACATTAAAGTTTTCAGTACTACCGTCACTGTCAGGGTAATGGTGGAGCCGACCCAGTAGTTGTGTAAACACTGTCATCATCGGTGCCACTACCCGTGTGACCCATATTCTAATGTGACTGTCTGCGATAAGAACAGTTGCTACGGTACCTTACATAATACACACTTCTACACAAGCTGTCATATAAAACTACAAAATGTATCCTCTACATTTCCCCTGCCACCAACATGAACTATATATATATATATATATATATATATATATATATATATATATATATATATATATATATATATGCAGGGTGTCCCAAAAAATGTACTCACTTTTTGACACCCCATAACTCACTTATTTTTTTTTTCTTTTTTCAGGTCTGAAAAAAGAAAAATAAATTTAGCGAGTTATAGGGTGGGAAAAAGGGAGTACATTTTGGGGGGACACCCTGTATATATTCATTTATTTAGTTATCATACTCAGTCGCTGTCTCCCGCGTTAGCGAGGTAGCGGAAGGAAACAGACGAAAGAATGGCCCAACCCACCCACATGCTCATGAATATACATACACGCCCACACACGCACATATACATACCCATACATTTCAGTGTATACATACATATACATACACATACTTGTCTCACATCACCACTACTTGTTACTACCTCCCCATTAGCTCCCTTCACCGATGTTCCCATATGTTCTCTTGTCTTGCTCACTTTATTTACCTCCTTCCAAAACATTTTTTTATTCTCCCTAAAATTCAACGGCACTCTCTCCCCTCAACTCTCATTTGCCCTCTTTTTCACCTCTTGACATTTACTCTCACCTTCCTCCTTTAACACACTCATCCAAACTCAATCCCCAATTTCTGCTGTTTCTTACTCGAGTCTACCACTAGTGCTGTGTCATCAGGAAATAACAGCCGACTCTCTTTACAGGCCCTCTCATCCCCTAGAGAATGCATACTTGCCCCTGCACTTATCTCCCTCACCACCCTACCCATAAACAAAATATACAGCCTTGGTGATATCACACATCTCTGTCGCAGACCAACTTTCACATGGAACAACTCACTCTCCACTCTTCACCCTTGATAAAAAACTCACTGCTTCTAGCAGCTTTCTCTCACACCGTGCATCGTAAAGGCCTTCCACAAGGCATGTCTATCATCCCTATAATACGCTTTCTCCATATCCATAAATGGCACTTACAAATCCTTTTGTTTCTCAAGTATTTCTCGCACACATTATTTAAAGGAACACCTGATCCACACGTCCTTTACCACTTTTGAAAACCCATTGTTCCTCCCCAGTCTGATGCTCTGTACATGCCTTCACCCCTTCAGTCATCACTCTCCCATACAGCTTACCAGGTGCACTCAACAAGCTCATACCTATGTAGTTTGAACACTCGCCTTAATCTCCTTTGCCTTTATACAATGGCACTGTACATGCGTTCCGCCAGGCCTCAGGCACCTTACACCTAACTAACCAGTAAACAACAATGTAAGACTCACACCCATGCCCTTGATTTTTGTAGTTGTTACAAGTGGTGGCCCTCTTACAACAGAGTCGCCCCTTTTCTTACTAAATTAATTCGCGATACCATCCACTCCATCCGCCTTGCCACATTTCATCTTACGTGAGTGTTTCACCACCTCTTGTCTCTTCGCCTGATCGCTGTCCACGACTCTCTCACTTCGCATACCACCTCGACTCCAACACCCTACATTTGCCACCCTTATCAAACACATTCAACAGTACTTCAAAATACTCGCTTCATCTCCTGCTTACTTCATCACTGCATCCCTAAATACCTCCCATTCGTCGACCTCTGCCCAAGCTTCGTTTACTGTCACATTTTGCCATTCTACTCCCAATCTCTCATAGTATTTTTTTCACGTCTCTTTTTTTTCAAATTCACTCTCAGCACTTTCTTCCCAACCATGAACTTTCCTCTTTGCCGAAAATTTCTGCAAATCTTCACCCTGGCGTCCACAAGGTAACGACCAGACATAACACCAGCTACCCCTCTCAGCACATTCACATCCAAAAGTCTCTCTTTTACACGCCTATCAATTAGTATGTAATAAAGAATATTGCCTGTTGACCATCTTTCCTACTCATACGTACACTTGTGTATGTCCCTCTTTTTAAACTCGGGTATTCCCAATCGCCAGTCACTTTTCAGCTCAACTCCACAAGGTGTTCACTGTTTCCATTTACCTTACTGAATACCCGACCCCATACACACCAGTTATACCCTGAACTGCCACATTACTCAACCTCGCATCTAAATCGCCCATTAGTAATACCCGGTCACACGAGCTGTGACGAGTTGTCTTGAAAGTTGTGACGCCAGGCATCTGGAGTTTGTCTTGAAGGGTGTGACGCCTGGTGTCTGGGGGTTATCCTGAGGGGTGTGACGCCTGGTGTCTGGGGGTTATCTTGTGAACAGGATTTGCTGTTCATCAGTTGAGCCACATCTGCGGGCAGCGGGTCCGCTGGGTCAGGCGACCCTCCCAGCCCTGGACGTGAGCCAGCGACCAGCCAAGACTGGGTCGGCATCACGATGGCTTCCAACTGGGTATCAAAGCAACACAAAGTAACGTTAGAAAACAATATATTTCTATAAATAAGATGACCTTCACGTTACCTATAAACTCCTGGTATAAGTCTTGCTAAACACGGGCTGATGAGGAGTGGCGAGGGCAAGTGGGGCGGAGGAGGAGGAGGTGGAGTAGGACGTGTGATGGTGGATCAGGTGTTGGACCTACCCACTCTCGCTGACTGACAGAAGGGTCCGAGGTGGGGCACTTGAGGAAACCCCGGCCAGACAATGGTCCAGCGGCTGGAGCACTGCAACAAAGGCGGGACACGCTGATCCCCTGATACGGCGTAACCCCTGTATGGCTCTCAGCCCCGCACGAGACCATTGTTCTCTTGGTTAGTGTTGGTGATTTTGTGAGGCTATACCTCCTCCTCCTCCTCCTCCTGCTCCTGCTGCTCTTGTTCCATTGTTGAGACTGGCTTGTTTCTTCACCCCGCTGCTGCTGCCCCTGACCTACCCACCTGCACTACCACTGCTGCCACCCCTGACCTACCTACCTGCACTGCTACCCCTGACCTACCCACCTGCACTACCATTACCGCCGCCCCTGACCTACCCACCTGCACTACTACTACTGCTGCTGCCCCTGACCTACCCACCTGCACTACTACTGCTGCTGCCCCTGACATACCCACCTGCACTACCACTCCTGCTGCCCCTGACCTACCCGCCTGCACTACCATTACCGCCGCCCCTGACCTACCCACCTGCACTACTACTGCTGCTGCCCCTGACCTACCCACCTGCACTACTACTGCTGCTGCCCCTGACATACCCACCTGCACTACCTCTCCTGCTGCCCCTGACCTACCCGCCTGCACTATACAGTGTGTGTGTGTGTGCGTGTGTGTGTGTGTATCGTGTCGGAGGTTCTAGTCATGGAAAAGAGTCTGCACTGAAGCCAGGGCTTACATGAAACACAGCAAATAGCTAGAAATATAGCGATGTAGAGGAAGAAGAGGAAAGATAACAAAAGAGTGTTGTAGGAAATGATAAGCCAGCCTTTTGAAAAGGTCAGGACATAGTTGTTAGGAAGGAGATGAGGAGATAAAGAGTTCCGCAGGTCTGTGGTGCAAGAAATGGAATACTTACGATAATGGCCGGCCTTCACTTGCCAAAGGTCACACCGTAATCTGTATCACAATGGCTTGCCGGACGTTACTTGGTAACGCTGTGGGCACCCATATAAACAGTTGTAGGGAGCAGAAACTGGAGCAATATCTACAGAAGAGGAAAAGAGAAAGAACACTGCGGCACCGAGCAAGCGGGTCTAGATTTGAGGTCCGGCTGGGAACATTGATAATACGTCGGTTTTCACTGGACTCTACCAGGTAAGTGTGTAGAGCCAGAACACTCCAGATGTGAGAGCAATACCCGATGCAAGGACATACCAGGTCATTTATAAGAGGAACACCTGCTCAGAAGAGAGCAATATCCGGTATTTGAGCAAGTCCTCACGACGTTAAAGGCCGACTTAACCATCAATATGAGACTAGGCTTCTGATCTTACCGGACTTTTGCCTACTTGAGGTTACACGACGAGTGAGTCACGTGGATGCACAGGCCACACAGACCCAAGGTCCGAGCGAGGAGGTCTGGTCTCAATTCTAAGGAAAACAGGTAGAAAAAATACCTTGCAGGATTAATAAGTCTAAAGGAAATTTTGTCAAGAAAGTCATAAGGAAGAATGAGTATGTCATGCATTCCATCACCAACGACATACATCATTTCACCTTTTGTTATAAAGACAATACAATGAATAAACTTGAGCTCCAGCCTCTCGACT
Organism: Panulirus ornatus; assembly: GCF_036320965.1. Lineage (NCBI taxonomy): Eukaryota > Metazoa > Arthropoda > Malacostraca > Decapoda > Palinuridae > Panulirus > Panulirus ornatus. Next base: position 69,135,653 of record NC_092224.1, read on the forward strand.
TACCATGCCTATATTGTTCCTGATGTTGAAGAATGATACAGCAATTGTCTTCTCTCTCAAAGTGTGATACCGTAACATGGCTAGGGAGAGATCAGTGATTGAGAAGGTAGCATGATGTACCACTACCTTATGACCATTGATAGAATGAATTAGTCATTACCGGAGAGTGACAAGTGATGATCAAGCCTAATTGTGAAGATATTAAGGGTGTTGCTCTGAACAGTATTTTCTGGGAGGTTTATTCCATGCATTAGTAATGTCGACGGTAAAAAAAAGAAAAAAAAATCGTAGTCCAGACTAACTCGTGACTCCTAGGTTGTAATCCATTTCCTCTTGTCGGTAATGTTGGCGCTACTGTAAAGAAATGTTCAATATCGACGTCGTTGAATCTATTAAGGTTTTCGAAACATTCTATTAATTTAATAGGTTGCTGGGGGATAACAAACCTATCTGTGTTTATACTTTAACTGTGACGGTGAATTCTGGTATCGTATGATTGCTATTCATCATTGTCTCAAAGTTCGTGTCGTTGCTTTCTAGAGTAAAAACAGAATTGGAAAACATGTTCAGGGTTGTTGTTGTGCTTGTATCGTCTACAATGGGTTCCCCTTCCCCATTTACTAAAGAACCTATTCCACTCCTTATATGTTTCTCATCATTGATGCATCTATCAAATATTGTAGGATCTCTGTTAGTATCTCTTGCAATACTCACTTCGTATTCTCTTTTGGCACTTTTGATAAGAACTTTCATTCGTCTTCAGATTGTGTTATATTGTGTTCCAATATTTGGGTCAGTCCTATTTCTTAAGCTCACAGAGTTAATTTCTGCGACTCGTAGCACTTGCGATATCTCGGTAGTACCATTCCGGCTTGTTATTGGTTTTACTGGTTTCTGTCGTGTATTGGGATGAATGTGACTTGATGGTACATTCCTCTGGGCATGAACCAACAAGGATGAGATGAATGCGTCGCGCAGCACATTGATATCCTCCCTTTTAAACTTAGGGATGATAATACTGGTTGTAGGGGAGTCCGTTTTGATATCAACGTCGAACCTAACTATATTATGGTCACAAGTGCCTGGATGTTCTCCAACATGAGTGTTAGTTACTAAGAACTGCTGGGATGCAAGAACTAAATCTTGTCGTATATTAGGTCTCCTCTTTGGCTTGGTGACGGTTTGGTAGAGAAAACTGTTTGAAAGAGACATCTTTTGTGAGGCTGTATCATCGTTAAAAAACTTTTCCCTTCGAAGAAGCCCATTCTGTCCCTGCTACAGCGTGTGGCGCAACCTTGGAACAGCAGGAGCCCCAGGATGGAGGACTCTTGAGGTTATATGAAAATAATGTTGGGTTTCCAGAACAGGTTAGATGTTACGGTGAAACCAAATACGTTTATATTCTGCGGTGGAACTGCAGAGCAATTAGAGGAGGTAGGAAATATAAAGAAGGTATGTTTTTGAACACGTTGGACTCGACCAGATTGCGTGTACCACACTGGGAGATCCTTACCAACATTTGAGATCTGAGAGACTGTTGGATCAAGAGGATTTGTAGATCGAGCAAGAGAAGAAGAGAAGAAATTCTGTATTAAGCCGACGGCATGAGCGAGTATTTAGTCATGACAGAAAAGGAATCACTGACAAAGAGGAGAAAGAACGTGTGAGGTAAGACAGAGCCTTAAGGAACACCGCTCTTGTTAAGGAAAGAACGCGCGGATGATCAGTCAACAAATACGAAGGTAAACCAGCCAGAGTAGAAGTTAGATATGAGAGAACTGAGTGAGAGAGGAAAGCTTATAGAGGGAAGTTTGGGTGTCAGAGCCTTATGCCAAACCTTGCCAAAGGCTCTCGATATATCAAGGGTCACGACAAAGGCTTCCCCATAGTGTCATCAAGAGAAGGAACAGAGATTTGGGCTCCTGTTCAAGAATCACAGTTCCCCAGTACACTTACAGGGACGTCAGTATCTGTTCATACGGCTCGTTTGTGGCCAGAGAGAGTGATTGTATTTGGACCGTATGAAGAGAGTATGTGGAGGGGGCAGAGGATTAGTATGAGGTGCGTCAGGGAGTGAGTGAGTGTTAGACTCATCCAAGGTGGAGTTAGAGACGGAAAGAAGACAAAAGAAAAAAGTTCTTTTGACAATAGGAGATACGGCTACTATATCGCCACAGTGGAAGAGCAGGTAGTATGGTAAATGTTATTAAAGATGCTTATACCTATAGACTCATTTCATCCACCAATCCCTAGGAGTGGATGAACATCTGGGTTGTCTATGCACCGCCTGTCGTAACCAGGATTCGAACCTCTGTGCTCGACCCCGGGCGGCCTGTGAATGCGTTACGGTCAGGAACGCTAACCTTAGCTACACCACGGAGGTCCGTATCACCCATCCTCTGGTTAAGGAAACACGTCATCTTATAACGACAAGTGGATGAAAACTGGAGGAAGAAGAGTCTTTCAGGTTCGTTGTACCGGATGCCTTGACCGAACGTCCTCGGAAAAGTGATTGTTGAATTACGGATTAAAATACGGAATAATCTTAGAGGAAGAGGAGATAAATGCCTTCATTTCCGCAGCAAAAAACCTCTGCTATTACGTTCAAGAGAGGCAGCAACATCACCCAGAGAGAGGCAGTAGTCTTCCCCAGGTCGAAAATAAAATGCGAGTTAGTCCAGACAGCGCCATTCAGGTGCAAATATTTGCGTCCGGAGAGGACAACTGGAGGAGGAAGTGGGGCGAGGAAAGAGACGTCTACAAGATGGTAGTCAGATGGAGCAATCGGAGGAGAGATTGTGTAGCCACAACGCGGAGCATTTAAGGTGAAGGATAGGTGCACAGTGTTGGGGAATGGGCGGGACGGCTTGGTATAGGGCCAGAGTGGCTCATAAACCGTTCTGGATCTTTAAGAAGGGAACGATGCGCACTTCGATCCCTCACCAGCTGTGTGCGAGGGTGACGGCTGCACCCTCTTGGGAACGGTGGCATCCATCAGGTAGAGGGACATCAGCCTGGGGATGAGGAGGTGTTGATGCCACACGGTGTCTCGTGGCTGGAATTCAGACGCTCGAAGGAAGTTGCCAAGTCTGCAGAGTTGGGGGAGAACAGCAGATAAAACGGAGGAACGCGGTGTTAGTTAGGAGACAGATCTTGAGCCAGATAGCATCAAAGTTTGGAGATTCGAGGTCTGTGAGGCGTGCAGCAGGCACGCTGGAGTTGGGATAAACACACTCTACTCCTCCGAGGCGGAACCGTGAGCGAAGGTGAAAGTTGGGGCAAGTGAGAGGGATGAATGAAAACATAATGAGAAAGTTGAGACCAGGGAAATCATTAGGAGAAGTACTACAGTAGATGTTCCTCTGGAGGAGAGAGGAGAGACGGCGAGCAGTGCTGAAGGGAATGGAAAAAAAGAGTCAGATTTAGGGGAAGGATGAGGAGCCAGCACTGCTCCTGCATGAGGCCTCCTTGTTGGCGAGAGAGAGAGGCGCGTATGTTTGCGCGTCTTGCTTTGTGTGTGCGTATGTCTTCTATGGATGTGTGTATTTGTATGTGTACGCTTATGTAAAAGTGCATGTGTATGAGTGTTCGTCCATCTATATATTACATATATGTGCCTGAGCCTATCCGGATGTTTTCCACAAGTGTGAGTTAACGTAATGCTCTGTGGAGGTGAAGTCGTTCGAAGGTATACGGGCAAAGACTTTGCTTCGTCAGTAGAAGTGTTCCCCTGTATCCAGTATACAGAGATGGCTGTAGACTCTAACTCCTTGGTCGCGACGGTGCGACCCTTGAGCACGACGGTACGACCTTTGAATACGACGATACGACCATTGCGTACGACGGCCTGGACCTTTATGAAGGCTGAGATAATGTCTCAGGAAATGCTCTGATATGACAGACGTCCTGTAAGAAGTTGAAAAAAGAAAATACTTTAAAAGTTAGAGTAAAGCCATTAAGGTCTGGAATGATATCATGAGAGCCTGGAACAGTATCAGAATAGACCAGAAGACTACCAATAAACCTGGAAAAAAAAGGCATAAAATCTGGTGGACTATGATAATAAGAACTGGAACATGTCGTAAAAGACTGGACGATTGTCATAAAAGACTGGAAGGAGATGTGTAAGAACAAGGTAGAAGCTGTAGGAAATGTGATAAAAGCATTAATGATTGAATAAAAGGCCACAAAGGAGTAGCAAAACTGCGCGAGACATTAAAGATGGAAGGAATGTCATAAAAAGGCGTGAAGAACGCTGTTCCATACTACAGTGCTAGACCAGAAGACGACACACTTGCGAGACCGACAAACACAAGAGGATTTGAGAAACACATGAAGGTCTGGAAAAACATGAAACTGAAGGAAGACCTTACAAGACATACTGGAAAGGATTAGAAGAATACTTCAGAACATTGTAGAATTACAGTACACGGTCGGAAAGCTACTGGAAAAACCGCTAAGCCATTGCCCTCAACACATAGATGAAGAAGTTGATGGATTACGTTCCCAGTGAGAATTTTGCCTCGTCACTGATTCAGTCACCATTTCTAGAAAACTTTGAGATTGCCTGCAGTGATGGCTTCTCCACAACCCTGGAACACTCCTTGATCAAGGAACATATTATCATAACTCACTGGCGCTTCTGCACTCTGTTTCTGGACTTTCCTGAGGTCCTTGAAGAACTCAGTTGCTTGACATGTTCTGAAAGCCTTTCTCAAGAAGAGCGTGTGTTCTGTGTTAGCCATGTGATTGTCTGTATGGTATCAATTTTACTCCTAAAGTTACCGAAGGAAATGATATGAAACCTGGAGGTATTTCACTTGGTGATGGTGTTCAGCAAGGAGTAGTATTGTGTCCTGCTTTGTTTGCAGTCGCCTGTAATCCTCAACCCGAGGAGACAAGCTTTGCTGTTTCTGGTGTCATGTGGGCAGTACGTGTCAGGAGTCAGGGATGTGTACGTTATCTCTTACACTTATCCCTCACGAGAGTTCTGTCTTGAAAAACAGATGCCTGGGAAGGTTACAGTGTCACGTACTATCATCGGGTCATCCACATCAACTGTGCTGTGCTGAAGCGGCGTGATGTTGACTTCTCCCTCATCCCGATGTTGCTTCTGTGACCAGAAGTTGTGTGGAGAGGAAATTCATTACGTATACATCTCAAAAACCGTGTAGAACCTTTGAGTATTGTTCATTATGCTGTGAGGAGTAGGTGACCACTTTATTTCCCTCAGATATAAGTGAGTTGCTCTACCCCGGTCCCACTGAATGGATCCCCAGTTATGTTAGTGAATCCACCCAGGCCCCGTCCAGGGTAACCACCTAGATTTTAGTGATAAGATCTCGCTCGTTGACCACCGAAATACAATACCATCGTGTCAAGTTTAGCTTTTATGTATATATTTAGCGACGTACATACATATCACAGGAATTTACATGAGAAAATGATTCGCAAGACACTGGTGTTTACAGAGCAAAGAATGCCAAGAAATTTTTAAAAGGATAAAATGTATTTACAGAATTCAGGGCATCTATAAAACACAATTATCTGCACGACACAAGAAGTTAGAGGACACGAGTATTGTTCAGACTCGTACATTTACGGTATATAGATGTTAGTGGGGTAAGGTCAGTTGTCAGGCCGTCACATAGACCATTGGTACGCGCCATCGTGCTTGAAGGATTGTACCGTCACGCTCCAAGCGTTGCCGTGGAAAGATGCAAATATATGGGTCATTGTTGTCGCATCTTCGGCACAGGTTGTGCTCAGGCGGCGACGTTGGCCGCCGAATATCTTACTCGTCCCATTTTTGTAAGAGATTATAATAGTGCCAGAGTGAGAGCTTTATTCATATAGGTCACATCCCCCTCGAGGAAGCACAGGTGGGGAGACCCCAAGATACTGTTGCTCAGGGTCACAGGGCCAAGTCTACGTGGCGTTTGGGAAGATCATGAACTTGCCAGGCAATATCTGTCCTAATTCATCATCCTTGTATACGATCAAACCAACTCTGGTCGTTCTCGACGCTGGCATAGATAGACATAATGTGTGATCATCGTCAGTGTACAGATGTGCGACACGAGACTGGGAGTGATCTCCGGCCTATGTGGAGGTGTGTGAGGGCCGTCCGTCAGGATGGAGTTAATGGCATTTGTCTCCATGATTTTTTTGGTTTCCTTAGTCACATCGTCTGTGTCTCAGTCATGGAGTCACGTGAAGGGATGTATACATTGCCTCAATCCCACCTCCGGCCAGAGCCAACGACGGCCAGGGCTGGGAACAGCAGACGAAGACCTGCGTCCCCTCTCTTGCTGGTGCCAATGGCTCGGCGTAGAACTCGTCCATCACACACGAAAGGGTTTTCATCGCGTTCATATACACTCGCTCTACTTCAAGCCACATTAGCTGTGTCTCCCTACTATGTTCAGGAAGTAGGAGACCAGCGCCTCGTTATGTTGTGTCTGACTGATGATGCTGAACGGGGCTCCAGCTGAGGCAGGCAGCGTTTGATGCCTGGCCGACTCTGGCACGGGGCCATCACTCAATAAACGTATCACCTCGGAACAAATTATCGCAGCGGTCCGTCAGAAAAATGTCCACGATTTTCCCGCGGCCGAGTGTTAATTAGCCGCATCCATCAGGCGACACAAAAATGGATGACAAACCCGCGCGGGAGATCAGACGCTCCGCCGCTCGTTTTTGTGGGTGTGAGAATTGGCGGGGCGCTCCGGGAAGAACTGGCACGGCCCTGGCGGCACATAGCTGACCCACCTAGTTATGGGTCTTGTCGGAGACACTCATCCCCTGACGCGAAATGGGACGCCGTTGTGCAATCCCCTGACTGTCCCTTTTGCGTAAGGCTTTGCCTCCGGCAGACCAACGCCAGCGTCGGTCACGCAACCCTCAAACACTCCTCCGTCAACTATCTTTACGTCATCTACGTCAGAATCAGTCACGGGTGCGTCATGTACTCGCTCTACTTATGTGAAATTAGGTCACTTTTATCGTTTTCTTTTTCAGCGGCGTCTCGTGTGACGCAGAGCTCAGCTCGCCTCCCGTGTGTTCTCTGGTTGTAGACATTTTCTGTAAACATCCTCACGCGTGACGACGTACAAACCTCCCGAAATAGGCGAGGGAAAAACTAGCGTCGGCAGAAGTGACGTCACAGAGTACTCGATGAAATATGGTTAGCGCCGCTGCAGAACACTAGCCTCGTGTGCACGACGGTGCGACCCTTGAGCACGACGGTGAAAACCATTATCTTGCTACAGTACGACCATTGAGAACGACGGTACGACATGCGAGCACAACGATACGACCCTACAGTACGAAGGCATGACCTTTGGGTATTATGATCTGGCCTTTGACCTGACCTGACCTACTCAACCAATGGTGTATAGCCCTGTACAACACGTCACGGTCACCACGTTAGACTGTATGTTGAGTGATGGAGCTGTGTCACGTATATGGACAGCTTCCATGGCTTGTACGCGGCATATATCCGTCCTGGATGTGACAACGTACGTGGTTCTTTTCATACTATCAGCTGTGACGTTATGCTATGTTTCTGGAAGCCAGAAGTGTTGTCCTGTCGCCCCTTCGGTAATGTGGTTAATGATGCGTCGGCCCAGGGCACCACTACCCTGACCGGTACACACACACACACACACACACACACACACACACACACGTCCTGGGTTGCGCTGTTCCCATTCACTCGGCGGTGTTGGTAAACCACATCAGGGTTGAGCAGAATGTCCCGAGGGTCAGTGATGTTGCTACGCATGGTAAGGTCGGCTGATGTGGGGCTCTTATTGTTGTTGACAACCCTGAGCTTTTTGTTGTTGTCCTTGAGTACAGGTTTTTGCCTCAATATTATTAATTATGTTTTTCCCCGTCTTGCTTGTATGCTGGGGTGAATGTTGCAGTAGTATACAGTCAAGTTGTTTTGCTGCCCCGAAGGGGTTGGAGAAATGTAATAATGCAGAAGTTACCCATACAATGAGATCGAAATGAGGGTTAGAGTAGCCATTATTGACCAGGACCTGACGTGTCCTCAGTAACTCTTGGTCTGAGAGAGGTTACGAGGAGCAGATTTGCAAGGTTGTGCGGATGTATACCCGCATAACGCTGTCCTTGTAGCTGTCGGTACTTCCTCCCTCGCCATACTGACACCAGCCAGCCTGCGTCTGTCGGTTTCCTATACATGTCGTTTAGAAACTCATCTTCCTCGGTTGCCATAAACGTCGATGAAGGGGATTCGTTGGTTAATACTCCACGATGAATCGGAGGCCTGATTGTCCTTGCATCTTCTCTGTTAACACCTCTAGTGTGTTCTCGCTGTCTAGGCAAACATATCGTCGACGTACCGGCAGTAGATGTCGGGTTTTAATGGAATGCTGGTCTAGAGACACTACCGAGAGATCCACCTGACCGTCAGGAACGCGGTACGGTGCTTCAGTCGCATGATCGTCCTCATCGGCTGCCCAAGATCATGTGTTCCGATATTTCCATAGCATGAACCTGGTTCAGGCCTCCTGCTCCCCGAGTTTACCGCGTTGATCAAGGTGTTCACTCGTCGCTTCATTGAGTTCCGTTATCCGTGTCTTCTCCATCCTGAGCAACACGGTCACTGCGCCTCATCAGCCCCCCCGGGTGAGTGTGTTGTTCTCACGGAGGTCCTCCTCGGCTGCCTGACGTCGCTCCATGGTAAGGGCAGCGCGTCTGTCATGACGACCACGGTTAGCAGACTCTGCCTATGGTAATTCCTGGAGGTCCGGGTTTATGGATGTCTTATCTGTAATCACCGTAGATCTTTGTAAAGCATGGTAAGCTCCGTTTTCTTAGTAGCCTTATCATATCTTGGGTGCACTAAACAATTGATTCCAAGGCTCAACTATTCCTTTAGTTTTTGGGAGTAAGTTCAAGGTCTGCGAGGCTCACAAAGCCGGTCACTCTGGACAGGGGCGGCTGCTCGGTCCACCATACAGTGTGAACAGAGTCTTCAGGATGCGCGTCAGACCTGCTGGAAAGTCATCGTCCACTGTGCTCTTGAGCCTGGCCTCGGCGCGTTGACGGAGTTCAGGTTCCCCATTGTAAGCACAATACGTCTCTCCACGCTACGTACAGCTTCCCACTCAGGGTAATTGGCCTGCCACTAACCGTTCCTTAAATCGTAGTGTGAAGATCCCTCTGCTGCGCTGCCTCGTTGTGGAGTCGAAAATAAGCGTATGACGGAAGTGCTTCCTCACGTACTCACATTTTTTTTTTTAAATCCACCGCATTCTTGCAGTTTATACAGTGGCATTTGGCATACATTCTGCCAGTCCTCTGGTATCTCATTATGATCCATACGTGCATTGAAAATCCTACCTAACCATTCGACAACACAGTCATCCCCTTTCTTAAGAAATTCAACATCAGTACCATCCACTTCAGCCGCCTTGCCACATTTCATCTAATGTAAGACTTTCCCCACCTCTTCTATCTTCAGACCACTTTCCACGACTCTCTCTTCACACACCACCCCGACCCAAACATCCTACATCTGTCACCCTGTCATGAAACACATTCAACAGTCCTTCGAAATATTCACTCCATCTCCTCCACACTTCATCACTTTCTGCTACTGCTTCCCCATTTGCCTCTGTCACCACTGTCCCCATTTATTCTTTTGTTTTTCGCAGACTATTTACCTCCTTCTAAAATATATTACACTCCTGAAGTTTACTAATACTCGCTCACTCCAACTCTCATTTGTCATCTTTTTTAACTTATGGACTTACCTCTTGACCTCCTTTCCTGTAAGTACCTCCCATATACCTCTTTTGTCTTTCACTAGGAACTTTATTTCTTCATCCCACCACTCACTACCCTTTCTCACCCACCCACCTCCCACATTCCGCATGCCACACACTTTTCTTACACATGACAGTTCTGCTTCCCAGAATACCTCCCATGCCCAGAGATTTGTTTACTCTTCACCTTTTGCTATTCTACCGCCATTCACTCCTGATATTTCTTCACACAAGTCTCTTTTCCAAGCTCACTTACTTTCACCACTCTCTTCTCACCCATATCGCTTCCTCTTTTCCGAAAACCTCTACAAATTTTTACTCTCGCTTCGACCAAGTAACGATCACATCCCACCAGCTGCCCCTCTCAGCACATTCATGTTCAATTGTCTTTGTTTTGCACGCCTATCAGTTAGTACATAAGTAATAATGCCAGCTGACTACCTCTCCTACTCACGTACGTAATTGATCCAGATATGACCAAGCACCTGTACTTTTTCATCACACAACTACACAAGCTGTTCACCATTTTCATTCACATTACTGAATGTTCCCAGTTATACCCTCAGTTGCCACATTATTCACCTTCGCATTTAAATCGCCCATTACTAATACCCGGTCTCGTGCATCAAAACTGATGACACACTCACTCAGCTACTCTCAAAATACTTGCCTCTCATGATCTTTCTTTTCATGGCCAGGTGCATAAACACCAATAATCACCCATCTCTCGCAGTCCACTTTCATTTTCACCCACATCAGTGAGAAGCTCACTTCCTTGCACGCTTTCACACACTCCCTCAGCCCCTGTTTCAGCAGTAGTGCTGCCCCTTCCTGAGCATTTACCCTCGCACAATTCCTGACTTTACTCCTAAGACATTTCCAAACCATTCTTCTCCTTTACCCTTGAGCTTCGTTTTACTCAGAGCCAGAACATCCAGGTTTCTTTCCTCAAACATACTCCCTATCCCTCCTTTCTTCTCATCTTGGTTACATCCACACACATTCAGACACCCCGGCCTGGGCCTTCGAGGAGGATGAGCACTCCCTGCTTGGCTTCTTCTGTTCCGTCTTTTAGAAACTAAAATACGAATAGGATGGAGTATCCAGCCCCCGCCCCTCTTGATATCCTTCTGCGACACCCAGGAATACAGAAGTAGAATTTTTCCCCTTATCCCGGATATATATATATATATATATATATATATATATATATATATATATATATATATATATATATATATTGGAAAGGATCACAATTTTGCGCGTGATCGAGTATATTTCTATGAGTCCACGGGGAAAATGAAACACGATAAGTTCCCAAGTGCACTTTTGTATAATAATCACATCATAAGGGGAGTAGTAGTGGTGGTAGGAGTAGTAATAGTAGTGGTAGTAGTAGTAGCAGCAGAAGCAGGGATAATATTGTAATAGTAGTAGTGGTAGTGGTACTGGTAATAGTAGCAGGAGCGGTGGTAGGAACAGCAGAGGTAGTTACGGAGGCAGTAATGACCATGGAGGAGGCAAGAGTTTGATGATCTCATCATCGCAGCAGGGGTGAGTGTGTCCAGTCCTGGTGTATGGACCTCACATGAGCAGGGTGGAGGCTCATTGCGATGAGCGGAAGATGGTGACCGTGGGTGGAGGCTGACTGCTGTGGGTGAAGGCTAACGGCTGAGGATAGAAAATGTGGGTGGAGGTTAGCGGCTGAGGGTAGAAAATGTGGGTGGAGGCTGGTAAAGGTTGGTAGCTATAGGTGGAGGGTGGTAGCTGTAGGTGGAAGGTGGTGGCAACATCGGGAGGCTTGGTAACTGTGGATGGAGGCTGGTAGTGGTGGGTGGAGGATACCTGGAGACTTATTAAAGTTGTTAGTATTAGCAGTTAAGACTGAGAACTTTAATTTCTCCCATGTAATTCTCAAAACCCATCCTAGCATTAACCAAATCATTATGAGAGAATTAACACGAGAACATAAAAAATAGTTCTTCAAGACACACCCAGCTACCCAGGTCAACCCCCGCCACCTAACCCTCCTTAATCACTCGCCCTTACAACGGTTTGGTGTTGGACGGCGGGAACCGAGTGTGTGGTGTTGGGATTTACGTAGATAACTTTATTTAGTACTGGCACTTGATGAGGTGGATTGTCTCCACGAAACATGTCGTGTCACATGTATAGAAAAATTGCATGTTAAATGAAATTGTATGAACTCCTACTGAAGTGCGATTTTACCTTCGTGTATATATATATATATATATATATATATATATATATATATATATATATATATATATATATATATATATATATATTAAAGGAAGATAACAAAGAACTGGTCCTAAGCTAAGACTTGTGTTGCTAGCGTGGTATCTAAGCTGCTAAAGATATTCGGGAAACAATTAGAACTTGTTGACTGCTTGGAACTTAAGTGAGAAACGTAAGATTAGACGTGAGGGATCGTGCCCCACTGTCATGGATTTCCACGTGAGAATGAACAGCCTCTTGAGATCGAGGTGGCACGGTGGCTCGTGTATTTTTGCACCGGTAGGAGGCCTTGGCTCTTTCACTTACAGAGGAATGAAGAAAAAAAAACGATAAAAGAGCTACGATTTCAGATCGGTGGCCAGGGGAAAAATATCTTAAAAAAGTCTCGGAAGTCCGCTTAATTGGGAGAGAGCTGGACACGCCTGGCAGGGCCGCTTTGTCAGTCTGGGTGAAGGCGACATCTGTTGTTCCCCGAGGCGCGGGGTTGGAACCACTGGTATTTCTGATCTCTGTGGATGACGTGCCAGAGTTAACTGAACTCTGCCTGAATTTGTTTGCTGATGATGCCAAAGATGTGAATAATGAAAGTAAAGTGCGCTGGAGACATCAGTACACTGCAAGGAGGCCTATATAGCAAATGCCAGAGTGATCAAACGAACGGGAAATGAAATTATCCCCAACCGAGAACGAGAGAAATGGTAGAGAATAAATCAGACTTCGTGTATTTAGTTGACGTACAAGAGGCGTGGCCCAGCGAGTGCAAGGCTTCCTTCCCACATGAACAGTTCGGTAATTACTTTTTTTTTTTTTAACAGGGTGGTTAGAGGAGAGGAAGAAGAGGTAGAGCAGTGGAAGGCATAGTGTGAAATTGAAAGGGAGACTGAAGTGTGTACAGGTGTATGGTGTGAGGTTTTTGTTGCATGTGGTGGATTACCTGGATGGTTGTTTTTGGTGTCTTATATATATATATATATATATATATATATATATATATATATATATATATATATATATATATATATATATATATATACCTCCGACATATAGAGCTTGCGTGTGTATAAGTTTTGTATGTTTATATTTTTTAAAGGAGATTCACTGTGTACATGGTTGATTTTTATTTGTTCGTGCTGGTCTATTGTGTTTTCAGTGTCGGAGTATATCTGATTTGTGACGATTCGTAGAACCACATTTCGTGTCGTGTGTCGCTTCATCATGTGTGATCTGGAGGTGAGGAACGTGGGTAAGTGTGAGTAGGTCAGGACAGGTGTTATCATGGCTTTGACCAGGTGTAATTATTGGTTCTCTGGAAGGTGCCAGATGCTGTGCAGACTGACTGGTTGGGGACTGCATCTCCATGTGTGGATCTCTTGTTGATGTGATCTATTTATCAAACCTCATAATGTCAGTGTGTGTGACCCAGGATTGTGCAGCTGTTCTGGCGCGCTGCCTTTTTACCTTCTGTGGTCTTATTGTTGGGTTTTATTCTTCGTAGTGGTATTGTTGTGAATTTACTCTCTCTCTCTCTCTCTCTCTCTCTCTCTCTCTCACATCCACAAATGCAGCCACGGTTGTCCACCGCCCGACACCCAAACATGACAAACCGTTTAATGGTTTGGACGAGGCTGAAGTGTTGCACATCACAGACACACGGAGGGGTCCAGGTGGCGCGGGTGTGTGGTATATCTACAGTGAAGACGCAAGGACTTACGTGACCACAGTCGTACGTGCTACATATTTCAACGTCTGGTGTTCCCAGTATCCATACTAACTTGTTACTAGGACGCCACTCTATGGCACGCCGTAGGATCTGTCCTATTTACCGTGTAAATGTTGTTTGTGTTGAATCTACGTTCCTCCCATTCCCGGAGAAGAGTCCTTGCTCAGTCAGTCATTAATACATCTGCTCCCACTTGGGCCTTGCTTCACGGTAGACAATACACATCCTTTCTACTTTTCCACTCATTATTGCTCTGGTAAACTGAAAACAAACATGACTTTATATAGTGATACGTTAACGATGGTTCCACTCTCACTTTCTCGAACATGGATGCCTGACCGTGGACTCAGACATAGTCAGGGTGATTTAAAGTAGTTGCTGAGCTGAACCCTCCTCACTAAGTGTCAGAGGACTATCGATAGACGCCTCTGTTCATGAGACCGCAGATGGAGAGGTCGCCATATACATTGCCAGTACACGAACCCACTCCTGTCCGTCTCCGCAGAGGTATTAAGCTATGGGATTCTCCGTTCTCAAGTCCGGAATTCAAGACGAGGAGTTGCATGAGTTTAACATCCGTCTAGTCTCAGATTCCACTAACCCACCACCACCTACTCCTCCTACCCCCGACTCAGCAGTCAGCTCCCTACCATCACCCCTGACATGATATCTAAGGTAGGAGTAACCAAGCATGTTGACCAGTTAACATGTTGACCAGTTAACATGTTGACCAGTTAACATATTGACCAGTTAACACTTGACCAGTATGGGTCAACTGTTGCCTTATCGGGAGAAACTCGGCAGAACTCATTTGGATGTTCACACTATTAATTTAGAGAAAGACACACGTCCCATTTACGTCCCAGCCTATCGATTGCCACACGCGCACAGAGACATAGCAAACAAGCTTGTTCAACCTTACAGTTCAGCCTATGAACAGCACGTCGCCCCCTGTATACCACAACGCTCCAATTCATTCTATTCACGCCTCACACCCTCTTGCATGTTCAGGCCTCAGTCTTAAATCATCCATCGTTTGATTCTTCCATTTCTCCCTGTTCTATGTTCCCTCCTTTTCTGACATCCTCCGAGTCTCTCCTCACTCATCCTCTCCACATGTCTCAACCATGTCAGGACGCCCTCTCCAGCTCGCTCAACCATTATCTTCTTACCCTACCACACCTCTCCCTATCCCCGTTGGTGCTTACTTAATCAGCTCTACTCATATCAAGGCCCTTGGGTGTGAAGGCTTGACTTTTGACCGAAGTGAAAGGCCTATCCAACATACCTAAGGGTCATAGCCTCGTCTTTAAGCATGTTACCGTTGTACTCAGGGTCGTAAACAAGGAAGGTGTTGTCGTACTCGAGGGTGGTACCGTCGTACTCAAGGGTCACAGCGTCGTACACAAGGATAGTACCGTCATACTCAAGAGTTGTAGGGTCGTACTTAAGCATGGTACCGTCGTACGCAGGGTCGTAAACAAGGAAGGTGTTGTCGTACTCGAGGGTGTTACCGTCGTACTCAAGGGTCGCAGCGTCGTACACAAAGATAGTACCGTTATACTCAAGAGTCGTAGGGTCGTACTTAAGCATGGTACCGTCGTACTCAAGGATCGCAGGGTCGTTCTTATGTAGTTTCACCTTAAACCTGTTGGGGTCGTGGCTCATGGTTGACCCCGCGCACGACGCCAGAGGAGCGTCAGTGTGATTGCTTGAGCCGTTTATAACTCATGGGTTATAGTAATAATATACCGATAATGACTGTAGTTATGACACCGAAGATAACAATGATAAAGTTGATGGTGATAACATTAACCAGACTGGATAGCGAGGTTGTAAGCTGCAGAGAAAGTTTTCTGATCTTCAGTAAGTATAATGAAGCATTATTACATCCAAAGTCATTTGTTTACGCTGTATTATGTCTCTATTAACAGAACCATCTCATAGTTTTTACTCCTTTGGCTTCAGTCGTGAGACCTGAATATCTGGAGTTGTATTTCACTTTGTTCATCGTACGTCATCTTGGTGTATTACATTGTTTCTTATCAGATTTCAGTCACAATTGGAAACTGTGAATAATAAAGCATGACGTATTCTGTGTACGTGTGGACGCCTGACTGTCGCAAAAGAGAAGCCTCATCTCGATCCATAGTTCAAGAAAATGTTACCATGTCCATCCTGGCGGCAGAATGGGCGACCAAGACGATTCATGTCGACCCAAAACTATGAGTCATGTGTGGAAGATATACGATGCTAACCTGATGTGTGAGAGAGTTTGTTCCTCCCGTACGTAGTCTAGTGGTATGGAGGAGACCAGCCACCCTCCTGGACGAGTGACGCGTCTGGAGGCTAATGTGTCTGGATACAGCAACGATAATAAGGCAAACATCGAGTACCATAATCCTCGCTCGGCCGTACGACGCTGTCACACATTCAGGCCAAACTCCTGTACCAGAGCCAGCTCAAGCTTGCCTCTGGGAACTACTCCACTCTGATTCACATGATGAAGTCGAGGTTTCCATGCCCAGGTGATGAAGCCGATGACAGACCAACTGACAATCATCTACTGACGTCAATCAATCAGGTTGACCTGACTATTTTGGTGCCAGGATTAACACGACCGAAAAAAGAAAAAAAATATGTTGAATTACTTGAATCATGACTGAAAATATGGCGCCAGTGGTTCCTCCTGATGTAAACTTTACACTCGTATTTTGAGGAAGAAAATATTCATTTCTTTAAAGTGAAATTTTGGCATATTGTAACGCTGTGCCCTCAGGCTTTGCCTTGCAGATGGAGGAGCAAAGAACACGATTCTGATCATTGTAGAATTTCCATAATTTCTTCCAGACGAAGTATGAGAGTTATGATTGTATAATAAACACGTCAACGCCTGTCTTCCTGTGGACCATACAGTTCACATGAGGGACATAACATGAACATCTCCCCACTTCTCTCGGTATCCTTGAACTGCGGTGATCACAACTGGCGTCTTCCTGGTCATCTATCATTGTATCATCCTCATCTTCAGACAACAGAGGCATTAACAAAACACCAAAACCTTTTATGCTTAGGCAACATTCGAGAAATTTCTACACAAACATTGGTATTATCGAGCGTGTACCCACTGTACATTTTCTGTCTGATCATATCTATGAAATCGGATGTGATTTCTGAACCCGCTCTGCGGCTGAGAATGGCAAGTGTTTATATCGTTCGTTTGGACAAAAGTACATATGTACAAGTGCATGCAAAAAGCACTGTGTGGTTATGTGGGCGAACAGGGGAAGGACGGATAACAAGACCTGATGGTCTCTGACGAGGTTATCTGCAGATGGACAGTAATAGTATTCTAAATTCCTAATCTACAGGCTATAGATAGAGACGGGATGATAAAGCAGATGGCTCTTGCCCCACTCACCGCTCCTTACGGCACATCAGCCGGGAAAGAAGTAGCTATGAAGGAACACCATGCAGTGTGGAGAGAGTATGCTGACTTGGAAATTTTATAGGAATATGTGAAAGAGAGAGAGAGAGAGAGAGAGAGAGAGAGAGAGAGAGAGAGAGAGAGAGAGAGAGAGAGAGAGAGAGAATGTGGACCTATGTCACCAGCTGGGTAATCTAGGATGATGGAAACTCAAATCTCGAAAAAAGAATAATGAAATACGTGTATATATTATATAGTCCTCATGAATAATCTTATTTACTGATCACTGATATAAATGTAACGGTAGTGTTTGCCCTGAAAACATCTGGTGATAGTAGACTTCAGTGTTCTATGATTTGACAGCAGAGAACATTTTTTTTCCTCCCTCGTTTGTGTTACATCTTCTTCCATCGAAACTCTTATGGTTATATGGAATGACTGTTTTTCGTCTGGAGAAACTGTGCTAAAATATAAGACCAAAGTTATATAGGATTCTAAATATTTCTCAGATCCTTCAGACTCTGTACTTATTTTTTGGAGAAAATGAATTTTGTTTGTAATTCTTTGCTGACAAGATTTATTTCTGAGGTGTGGAATTAATTCTGTTTCTCTTCTTTGTATTCGTTCTCGTCTTTCTTCGTCTTGGATCAAATTTGATGACCAGATCTAAACTCTGTATTGTGAATGAGATCTGACGATATCGTCGTCAAGTTTGAATATTGTTTTTTGATTTATAACTCATAAATCTAGCTATAGAACATAATATTTTGCGTTCTCTATCAAATGCATTGAGGCGTTATCTTGTGTATTTAAGGATATTACTAATCAATACGCCAAAAGTCTTATTCTGGTTATATAAGTATTCGGTTTCTTATAAACACTTTTCAGTATCTTTATCATCAAATAGAATTAGTTTGCATTTGTTTATGTTGGCATCCGTTCGCTCACGTCTGACCACCACATCAGTTTGTCTTTTTCCCATCGATAAGCTACGGCACAATTAGCCACAGAGAATATAAAGTGTGAGTGTTATTAGCCTTGTGTCACTTCGCTTATCGCCCTCAGCCAGTCGGATGTCTCTCCGCATCGTACCGCTTCATGTTGTCTGGCCGCAATTAATGATGGTATACAGGTTCGCCATCTGTCCTTAAGCCTTAATTTGTAGCTTGAAGTCTGTATGGGGGAAGCAAATGCAGTGTAGTGTTAAGGAGAAGGTTCGAATTGGTATGAATTACTGACCATAGGTAAAGCAGTTGCATTTGCACCTTGCCGACTAGTTTATTAAAGATACTAAAAAGTAAAAGGTAATAATAGTGCGGAATACCCTGGTTCCTCTTCAGTAAGATATTCAGGGCACCCGTCGTAGGTTACTGAAAGAATCTAGAGTTATCTTATCAATAAAACGAAATCATTTTGACATACGAAGTCTAACATACTCCATCAGAAACAAACATTCCCCTCCTGCTCTGGGTGACGTACGACAGTTTCCATTAAAGCTAACGGCTGGGCGCAGGCGGAGTGAGAGACTCGTATATTTCTTGCCAGCCGTACGACGATCGTCAATTATATTGAGGACTTCTCTTAAATCTCTTTACCCTCGTGTTTACTAAGACCATTGGCGGTATATATGCTGACTCTGGAACCGACTGTATGATCGTAGGTGAAAACATGAACCCTAAACATCAAAGATTAGGCCAGCACCCTCACGAACTCTGTGGCACAAATGGGTAATCACAGAGACTGAAAATAATGGGATGTCGTTGGCAATGATGCGTCACTCGTCCATTTCTGCCACTTTGTATAAAGTTTTAGTACTATGTATGCTTAATCGTATGGCAGGGATACTAGCTCTTATTAGCTGCTATATATAGCCAGCTTAAACCAACAACTTAGGCCTACATAATATGTATGCACACGGGCGTGAGGACACACACCAGTAAATATGTACATGACATGAATGGTGACCAAGTTGGTCATGTGGGCTGATCAGTAGCAAAACATGATATACTTAGCGTCATAACAAGAAGAGTAAGTCCTCTGGACAGAGAGAGAAAACGAGTTTACTTTTGTACATTGTTCAAGCGAGACACGGGCGGCCTGAGATCAAAAAAATGCATAGGTTCGAATCTTGAATGCGGCAGACGGCCCACAGGCCACCCAGCCCCTCATCCAGATCCTAGAGGCTGGTCGATGAAGTGGACACCTAGTAGCATAGGCTAGGATGTGTGTTTAAGTTATCACATACATAGGAGTAAAGACATGGTACATATATACAAGGATAAGGGACGGGGCAACACGAGTGTAACTCCCTCTCCCTGTAACACACAAATGGCAGTCACACACACACACACACACACACACACACACACACACACACAGACGGGCTTCCCTTGTGTCGCTTTTATCGTTGCTGACCATAATTCACACAATTATGCACTTAGCTGCCACAACACCCACTATTACATTCATTTCACCTACCACTAATATTCGATCCTTTGCATCCAAATTGGTGACACACTCACTCACTCCCTTCCTCACCCCTCCCGCTACCAGGTACATCAGCGCTAACGATTGGCCGCCGCTTGTATTCCACTTGTATTGTCACCCACATCAGTCCCTTCCTTTGTCTTATTCTCACGACTCCTGTTTGCACTACAACTGCCAACCCATCTTTTGCTCTCGCTCTCACACTAACCCGAGGCTTTGCCCCAGTTACAACATTCTCAAACCAGTCTTCCTCCTTCCCCTTGAGCTATGTTTCACTCAGAGCCAGAACATTTTACTCTCCCACTGTTCAGTAATGAAGATTTCTTTGTGTCTTTTCAGGTTGTTGTCATCTTTTTCTATATGCATCCATATAATTTTCTATTCATTTTGACATTCTAGATTTTTCTCTATTCTTTTCGTTTGTTTCCACATCCTATTTTTCAGTGAACGCCACATCATTTCGTCATGGCGTTTAAGATTATCTATCCTCCTGAATACCACTTGTTTACTACACTCTGGTCCGAGGGCAATTGCGTCTCACACGATCTCTTTCTCCATCTTGGTGTTCGCACAGTTTCGGGGATTGTACATCCCTTCTGTGTCTGTTACCTCTGGTAATCCTTACATTCTGTTAACCACTTGTGACTGCGTTCTGCATTCAGTCCGAACATTATCATAATTCTTGACTTTTTATCTTTATGTTTCGGGGATATTCTAAGCAAGACGTTGCCCAACATCTATTTCATCGCTCTTTTTCCCTTATTTTCATTAACACCGATAAGTGTTATCTTCATCTTTTGACCATTTTCTTCACTAAGCTCCCAGATAATTTCTCCGTAAATTCGTTTTCTGTATTCCCCAGTCTCACGCAGCAGATCTCCCTGTCCCTCAGCGACAGTCTAGCTAGAACATGGCTCGGTCACATACACATTGTCGTGTCTGATGTTACACATGCCCTCATTATTCAGTTTCCTCTCCTCATTCTTTTCAAACCAATGCCACACACATCCTCTTAAAGGTCTCACAGATATTCCCTTTGTGTTCGCACTTCCTCAGTTAATCCATGCGTCGTATACATCCGCTTTTGAATGATCTCCAGGAATCTCTCCCACTTCCACAGCCATCGTCATATTCCTCCCTGAAACCTCCCGTGGGTTATCCCTGGTGAAGGCTGCCTCCCCGTCACATCCCGGCCTCTCTGGTCAGAAGGCATCAGCCCTCCTGTCCACACACTCCTCACTGATCACATCAGCCGTGCAATTTCATCGTATCTTTTGTGTCATTTCCTTTTTTTACCATCACCCGCCTCAGCTCGGCTAATGGCGTCCAGGCTTTTCTTTTTCTTTTTCGAGTTGTTCAGGTCGATTTAGAGGCAATGTAAATAAAAGTAAATCTAATAAGCTTAGCAGGAGAGAGAGAGAGAGAGAGAGAGAGAGAGAGAGAGAGAGAGAGAGAGAGAGAGAGAGAGAGAGAGAGAGAGAGGAGGTTGAAGTACTAGTTTAAATAGAGAAAACGTGGAGGAAGTAGAGCGTTTAGGATGTCAGGGAGTAGACATGGGAACAAATGAAACCGTGGGAGCAGATGTTAGCCATGGTGTGGATGGGGTGAGCGATCGAGGCCTACCTTCGTCTTTTCCAGGCGCTACCTCACTTGCTATCGAGGGAAACGGCGGACAAGTATGATATATATATATATATATATATATATATATATATATATATATATATATATATATATATATATATATATATATATATGAAATTGCATTAAATAGTAAAGACGTGAAGTACATATGTACAATAGACGGGACATCAAACCAAACGTTATTTGAACTGTTGACAAACTTAGTGTGGACTGTGGATAGAGACACGTGCATCATTTTTCCTGAAGAATGACCGCAAGGAATGAATGAAGGAAGGAAGGAAGGAAGGAAGGAAGGCAAGAGATGGACAGAGGAAGAGGGAGGGTCGTGCCTTGCTAAAGAGAGAGAACGTATCTTTTAGCAGCATTTGGTAGATGACGGTGCCTTTGAGACCCGAGGTCCTTCACCTTACCCTGCGGATGGACCACATACTGTCTGTCGCCCGCTTTGATCTGTGGACCTCCACCGCTCGTGTTGTGGGTGGAGGGAGGCACAGTTGCTAGCACTAAATGGCTCGTTAATGTGAGGACAGGTTTTTATAACATCATACACATACAGAAGTAAATATAGATACTCTTTTCTTAACATATATTAACGGTGACCTGTAATGGACGTTGGTTCGAATATATTTTGGCTTTTCCGGTGAACCACTTAAGAAATTGGATCTTGGACGACAGGTTCAGATCCTCTGCTCTAGATAGTACAGGTTGGGGTCAGTAAGGTTATGAGGCGCTTTACCTTGTACTTCTGACAGTGGAGAAGCCTCGGACGAGAAGCAATGACACGGTTCCAAAATGCAGCGAAAATCGGGAAGATAGGGAGACAAGCCCGGATGAGGGAGGTAAAAGATCTGACGGAGAATGGGAGGCAAGCTCTGATGAGGGAGGTAAAAGATCTAATGATGTTGGGAGTTTAACTTAATGGGGAGATTAACTACGAACACCAAGATCAACATGGAGACACAAAAATGGGGGCGAGGATGAATGAGAAATGCCTAAATCAAAATAACACTGAAGTCACTGGGTGAGATGGGGTAAATAACCCAGTGCCACTACATCGCATCATACCATACAATACCACAACAGTAAACAGAATCAGCCACAGTACTTCACGCCACAAGCTGACCACTCAACACCCTCCTCCTCCACACTTCTTTCCCTTCCTGTCCATCTTGTCTTGCTGTCCGGTCTATGATCCGTTTCGTCACAACTGTCTCTACAGACAGACTGACTCGGAGCTAGACAGGATTTCAACAGTGGGTCAGACGCCTGCCAGTTCTGTGTACCGTCTTCAAAGCTTATTTATCTTCCCGCATCTCTTTCCAAACCCCATCACAACATTCCCATCACCTTTAATGACCCTATAACTCCACCACTTTAGATATGCATGTATTCAACCCATCATGCGTTCCACAATGCACAAATAGCTAAGTTTCCCTTTCGGAAACTACCCATTCTTTCCGAGTGAAGACAATTCTTCATTTTCAAACAGTTGTTAAGATAATGCAGAGGACTGAGTCGTCGCTGTATGGAATACTGTTGTGACGTCTAAGGGAAAGTGCACCAAAAGCAAGGTGTATCGTCACCTCTCTCTCTCTCTCTCTCTCTCTCTCTCTCTCTCTCTCTCTCTCTCTCTCTCTCTCTCTCTCTCTCTCTCTCCTGAAGACCTGACCTACCTGCAGGAGTGTTGGTTCCGTTTTCCCTCATATGTACTCGGTGGTTTTGATTTCTGTTCCTGGGGTGTGAGTGCTTGTGTGTCTGTACCCCGCCACTAGGTACACCACCTAATATTTGGCAAGCCTCTGCGTCACATGAGTACTGGGTGGCCATTGGCAACTCGAGGGGGTGGTGGCCCGTTGTGATGTTTATTTCTTTCTCTGCACCGCTAAGCTTTGGGATTCATTAACCACTCGTGTCTTTCCTGACAACTACAAGCATTTATCTCCTTTTCCCCCCAAAACAATCGCATTATTTCATTCCTCTCTCTTTACTACTACTTCTCTTTATTTTGGCTCCTTGTTCATGTCACTGAAGGCCAGCCCTCGATAAGTGCTTTAGCTCGTAACGAGAACCTACGACATAAAAAGCTTGAGCACAGCCAGCACGCAATGTTGAGCTTGAGTGTGTGTGTGGACGATGAGGTTACAGTATATGAATCAGAGAGGAACCCTAACGTTGAGAGGAGATACTGTGAGGATTTTCTTCGTAACGTAAGATGGGGATGGTACTCGTACGTCCACAGAACATGGGATGGTGTTAATAGAATTTCTTTGATCATAAAGGAGTTAAAAGATGGATGCCAGTGTTAGGATAGGGAGTAAAGGAGGGGGGGGGGGGGGAACAGAGATGATAAAGAAGACGTGTTGTAATGGCCAACACGGTGACTTGTGGTGGAAATGTTAAATAAACCCAAGAATTTCACCTACGGAGGCTCCTTCAGCTTCAAGGCTGCGTTACAACCAGTAGCAAGTAAGCTATGGACGCCACTGGAATGAGAAGTTCTTCGGCGAGATTGTACTCTGATATACTCGCTGATGGTGACTCTCCACTCGGCGTAGCCATAAGTAGGAAGAGTCCGGTAACGCCTTTGGGGAAGGTAAAGATGGCTCAACAGCCACACAGTATTTCAGAGGTAAGAAAGAACAAGAAAGAAGCACAGTAGAACAAGAAAGGAAGTGCAAAAAGAAAAAAAATCGAAAGAAAAAAGAAAAATGATGAACAAGGCAAATAATACCCCGAGAATTAACTAGAAAATCAAACAGTCAAGGAAGTATTATAGGCAATGAATGGTAAATTCCAAGACGTATTCACAGAGGACACATTACCACAAGCACGAACTAGATGCAATCAGGAGAGACTGTGTAAAAACGCTGAAGTTGCTTGGTATGATACAACTAGGCTCATGGAGGTTCTGTACACACATGAGGGACACGTCCATGAAGGTGTACTTGTTCTGTATACTCAACAGTTGTGTAGAAGTGCTTGGCAAGCCACTCGATCCATTGCTAGGAACTTGGAAGAGGAATCGGTGCTCATGGAATAGGAGTAAGCATACGTTGTATTATTTTTGAAGAAAGGCGATAGAGAGAATGTGCTACACTGCAGGCTGGTGTCGGTGATAAAGATAGCTTTGTGAGACACCAGGCAACAGAGTGAGAAAGTGAAGTGATAGGTACTTACTTACATAGGAGAATCTTTCTCAGAGTGAGGCAGCGTGGGATGCGCGAGGGAGACAGCTGACGCCTCTATAGGAGCACAGTAGGGCAGAAATTAACACTCGGACTCCTTCAGTGGATCATAGATTAAGTCACCGTAAAGGGAGCAGAGGATACATGACTGTGGAACCTGTCCAAGCTGGATGAACATCACTGGTGATCCAGATGACCCAGTATTAGAACCGCTGTAATTTCTTGTCTCTATAAACGTCTCGTCAGTAGGATCCAGACCATACCTGAATACATTCTGCAGAGATGATGCTGATCTTGTGAGGGTTATGAGGAATATCTCACATGACGACAACCAGCGTTGAGATCCAGACAGGCCTCAGCATTAGTTAGATGTATGGATCATGAAATTCAGTTCGACCGAAGGCAGAGTGATTAAGACGGGCACAGTGAAGTGTGGCCAAGTTATGACTGCCATCTCGAAGGGGCCAAATTACTGGAATCTCCGTGTTAGAGGGATGTAGGTGCTGACACAGCCTCCACCATACCATCAGAATATCACAAGAGTTCTACATGAAATGATCTGTATGACTCTGCCTTCAAGGATGTGGAGAAAATGTTTAAAAAACTTGTTCACAGAATTCTTTAGACCCAGCCTAGAGATATAGACATGCCGAAGAAAGTTCGGCTGAAAGTAACACAGACTGCGACCACAGATTAAGAAACTGAAGTTACACAGAGAGAATGGTGGTCATGGACTTCCCCACCTTAAGAGGAACAAAGAAAAATGAAGACAGAATTTTCATCTCTGAGGTTCGTTGATCGATCTAGCCAACCAGTCATAATGCAGTCCTTTGAAGGAGAGGGAAACAAGCCAACTAGAGCACAAGAAACTAAAGTGTCAGGACAGATATATACAAGTACTGGTATGGTAACAGACAAGTGGAGGAGCAGAGCTGGCCAAATGAACCAACTACAACACACGCGACGACCTCTGGAACGCTCGGGAAATGATCACACAACAGAGGAAACAAGAGGTTAAGAAACTGGGAGGACAGACGGATGGGAAAAGTGCCTCCCTCCCCGTGTGCGTTAATGATCGCTCATAAGTAGGTAACCAATCTCACGCGCGCTCATAGTCGTAACAAACGCAGGCATGCGATGAGAGAGAGAGAGAGAGAGAGAGAGAGAGAGAGAGAGAGAGAGAGAGAGAGAGAGAGAGAGAATGGAACCACGGCGAGAGGGCAGTTAAGTAACCGCATTGACTGCGGCACAAATCAGTCCAGGACAGACGACGTTCTCGGGTCACTGGGTTCTAGATCAAGTGCTGTGGGGGCGACCCCCCTCCCCCAGGAGGAGGGGAGGAGAAGGGGTTCGAAGGGAGGGCAAGAGGGAGGGATAGTGATTTGTTTATGGTGGTGTGTGTGTGTATGTGTGTGTGTGTGTGTGTGTGTGTGTGTGTGTGTGTGTGTGTATGAGGGGAGGGGAAGGGACCACACCACCCGGACACCTCGACTCATCCATGGCTATTATTAACCTCATCAGATGATGAACAGCAGCAGCAGCAGCAGACAGGCATCAGCCATGTCAGGTCTGGGGAGAGGGGCGGGAGGCGGTGCTCGTCACACGCTGACAAAAGAAAGATCCTGCATTTGAGAACAGCGAAACCGGAAGACCCACATTTATCCAGCCCTGGGACGAAAATGGGAGGTATTGTCCCGCCCATGGGTCAGTGATCAGGGTACATGATCATGTAGAATTGTTGATGGCGGGCTGTGTGTGTGTGTGTGTGTGTGTGTGTGTGTGTGTGTGTGTGGCAGGGAAGGAGGACAGGTCAGTGTGTCAGGCTGTCAGAGGGACAGGTGTCGCAGGCCAGGGCGCTACACACCACCTGGCATAAGACGTCGACCCTCGCCCACCCCACCCGACCCCACACGACATGGATCGGAGTGGACACCCGTGTGGCGGTGGAGGAGCTGGTCGGGTCCTAGGCTCCGGGAAGACGTGGCTGGTCGGGTCCTAGGCTCCGGGAGGACGTGGCTGGTCAGGTTCTAGGCTCCGGGAGGACGTGGCTGGTCGGGTCTTAGTCTCCAGAGGGACGTGGCTGGTCGGACCCCTGACTCTGGAGAGACGTGGGTGGTCGAACCCCAGACTCTGGTGGGACGTGGGTAGTCGAAGTTCTTCCTCCGGAGGGGCGTGGCTGGTCGAACTCCTGACTCCAGAGGGACGTGGCTGGTCGAACCTCCTCCTATGGAGGGGCGTGGCTGATCGAACCCCATGCTCTGGTAGGGTGTGCCATGAGGCTATAATGAGGTTAATTTAATCTGATGATGAAGATAATACAAAATACTACAAAGTATACAAAATATCTGTGACCCCTGTGGTCTGGGTCCCCGGACGGTCCCCCGCCAGGTTTGTCCTCTCCGGGAGATACAGACACGTAGCTAGACATCTATCTATCTATCTATCTGTCTATCTATGGGACCTCCCTCTCCCATCAGTGAGGTTGGGGGGAGGGGGGAGGGGATGGGGGAAGCCGATCTCCTCTCCACACCACAGTGATCGAACTCTCGCTCCGGTCATCAAATGTCAGCGGCTGATACGCATGTACCTGAGGGGTGTGCTGACGTCACCAGACGTGATGTGCGGTGTGCTGACGTCGCCCCACCTGGTATGGTCAGCAGACGTCAGCTGCTGCCACACATGGACTCGTGTGATGTGTGCTGACGTCGCCCCACCTGGTATGGTCAGCAGACGTCAGCTGCTGCAACACATGGACTTGTGTGATGTGTACTGACGTCACCCCACCTGGTATGGTCAGCAGACGTCAGCTGCTGCCACACATGGACTCGTGTGATGTGTGCTGACGTCGCCCCACCTGGTATGGTCAGCAGACGTCAGCTGCTGCCGTACATGGACTCGTGTGATGTGTGCTGACGCCAGATCACCTGACGTGGTCAAACAGGGAGTGAAACTGCCTGAAACTCCTCCATGGCGTCATCATGTTTCCTTTTGCCCGCAAATGAAACATCAAACAAGAATTTCTTTTACCCACAGTGGGTAAAGGTAGGCACAGATATTGTCCACAGTGGGTAAACGTAGATATAGATATCATCCACAGTGGGTAAAGGTAGGCATAGACATTATCCACAGTGGGTAAAATCAGGCATAGGTATTGTCCACAGTGGGTAAAATCAGGCATAGATATTGTCCACAATGGGTAAAGGCAGGCATAGATATTGTCCACAGTGGGTAAAGGCAGGCATAGACGTTATCCACAGTGGGTAAAATCAGGCATAGATATTGTCCACAGTGGGTAAAGGCAGGCATAGATATTGTCCACAGTGGGTAAAGGCAGGCATAGATATTGTCCACAGTGGGTAAAGGCAGGCATAGACATTATCCACAGTGGGTAAAATCAGGCATAGATATTGTCCACAGTGGGTAAAGGCAGGCATAGATAGTATCCACAGTGGGTAAAGGCAGGCATAGATATTGTCCACAGTGGGTAAAGGCAGGCATAGACATTATCCACAGTGGGTAAAATCAGGCATAGATATTGTCCACAGTGGGTAAAGGCAGGCATAAATATTATCCACACTGGGTAAAGGCAGGCATAGATATTGTCGACGTTCTCCATGCTCTTCATCATCTCAGATCTCGTGTTCAGCCCCAATTAACCTACAGCTACCCTAACTCAGTGTAAGGTCAGAATGTAACTAGGATCTATATAACATTCTATAAGGGATTCTGATCCATAGAGTTCCCTCAAAATGCCTCATCGCGCCTTAACCTCACCAGACACGTCGGCCGAAAGCGAGGGCAGCAGCAGCAGTGGTTATCTGAGGTGGTGCTGGCCACTGTGGGAGGGACCCGAGTTTGGCCACTCACCCGCACGGCCAAACTCAAATTCCGGCCAAGACTTATGGGCCGAGGAGAGGCAGATGGCGTGTCTTGCTGCCACAGTGGCGGGCGCAGTAGTAAAGATATTATGTTGTTTAGAAGACCAGGGGTTTATTACAGTACACAGACGATACAGTACCCACCCCGTGCGATACTGTACCCACTCCCTGCGGTACAGTACCCACCCCGTGCGGTACAGTACCCACCTCGGACGGTACAGTACCCACTCCGTGCGGTACAGTACCCACTCCCTGCGGTACAGTACCCACCCCGTGCGGTACAGTACCCACCTCGGACGGTACAGTACCCACCCCGTACGGTACAGTACCCAACCCGGACGGTACAGTACCCAACCCGGACGGTACAGTACCCATCCCGGGCGCTACAACAGAAATACCCAACAGTATCATGTGCACAACTGTATCATACAGGTACAGAAATACAGTTACAGGTATTTTTACCCCGTGGGGTAATGACGCTGTACCCTTGTGTTCAGTAGATTTCAGAACAAAAAAATGATAATATAGTTTTCACAAGACATGTGGAAGACACGAGAGACACACACACATGCCCACAACTCAGGATGTGCAGGGAACTTCCGCTGACATGTCGTCTCTCATGGTTCTGTAGAGAATACCTAATGTCGGACATCATAACTAACAATTGTGTACGTCTGGCATGTTGAAATGTCTGCGTACAGAAAGAGAGAGGGAGAGAGAGAGAGAGAGAGAGAGAGAGAGAGAGAGAGAGAGAGAGAGAGAGAGAGAGATCTGTGATTTGGATCAAGTTTGTAATATGGACGGGAACTTTTGTTGAAGATAGGAAGATAACTGCCTAAGATAGAAGCTTATATATATATATATATATATATATATATATATATATATATATATATATATATATATATATATATATATATAATATTGTTGATTGGTTGGTGAGGATATTCAATGTAAGTATGGTTCATGGTGAAGTCCCTGAGGGTTGGCGGAATGTATGCATAGTGCCATTGTACAAAGGCAAAGGGGATAAAGGTGAGTGTTCAAATTACAGAGGTATAAGTTTGTTGAGTATTCCTGGGAAATTATATGAGAGGGTATTGATTGAGAGGATGAAGGCATTACAGAGCATCAGAATGGGGAAGAGCAGTGTGGTTTCAGGATGTGTGGATAAGGTGTTTGCTTTGAAGAATGTAAGCGAGATATACTTAGAAAAACAAATGGATTGGCATGTAGCATTCATGGATCTGGAGAAGGCATATGATAGAGTTGATAGAAATGCTCTGTAGAAGGTATTAAGTGTATATGGTGTGAGAGATAAGTTGCTAGAAGCAGTGAAAAGTTTTTATCAAGGATGTAAGGAAAGTGTACCCGTAGGAAGAGAGGAAAGTGATTGGTTCTCAGTTAATATCGGTTTGCGGCAGGGATGCGTGATGTCTCCATGGTTGTTTAATTTGTTTATAGATGGGGTTGTTAGGGAGGTGAATGCAAGAGTTTTGGAGAGAGGGGCAAGTATGCTGTCTGTTGTGGATGAGAAGGCTTGGGAAGTGAGTTAGTTGTTGTTCGCTGATGATACAGCGCTGTGTGAAAAAAGAAAGTTGAGTAAATGTGAATAAGAGCAAGGTTATTAGGTTCAGTAGGGTTGAGGGTCAAGTCAATTGGGAGGTAAGTTTGAATGGAGAAAAACTGGAGGAAGTGAAGTGTTTTAGATATCTGGGAGTGGATTCAGCAGCGGATGGAACTATAGAAGCGGAGTGAGTCATAGGGTGGGGAAGGGGGCGAAGGTTTGGGAGCGTTGAAGAATGTGTGTAAGGCGAGAACATTATCTCGGAGAGCAAAAGTGGGTATGTTTGAATGAATAGTGGTTCCAACAATGTTATATGGTTACGAGGCGTGGGCTATGGATAGAGTTGTGCGGAGGATGGTGGATGTGTTGGAAATGAGATGTTTGAGGACAATATGTGGTGTGAGGTGGCTTGATCAAGTAAGTAATGAAAGGGTAAGAGAGATGTGTGGTAACAAAAAGAGTTTGGTTGAGAGAGAAGAAGAGGATGTATTGAAATGGTTTCTTCACATGGAGAGAATGAGTGGGGAAAGATTGACAAAGAGGATATATATGTCAGAGGAGGAGGGAACGAGGAGAAGTGGGAGACCAAATTGGAGGTGGAAAGATGGAGTGAAAAAGATTTTGAGTGATCGAGACCTAAACATACAGGAGGGTGAAATGCGTGCAAGGAATAGAGTGAATTGGAACGATGTGGTGTACCGGGGTCGACGTGCTGTCAATGGATTGAAGCAGAGCATGTGAAGCGTCTGGGGTAAACCATGGAAAGTTTTGTGGAGCCTAGATGTGGAAAGGGAGCTGTGGTTTCGGTGCATTACACATGACAGCTAGAGAATGAGTGTGAACGAATAGTGGCCTTTGTTGTCTTTTCCTAGTGCTATCTCGCGCGCGAGCGGGAGGAGGGGGGTGCCATTTCATGTGTGGCGTGGTGGCGATGCGAATGGATGAAGGCAGCAAGTATGAATATGTGCCTGTGTGTATATGTCTGTGTATGTATATGTATGTGTACGTAGTAATGCACAGGTATGTATGTGTACGTGTGTGGGCGTGTATGTATATACATGTGTATGTGGGTGTGTTGGGCCATTCTTTCGTCCGTTTCTTTGCGCTACCTCGCTAACGCGGGAGACAGCGACAAAGTATAATTAATAGATAAATGAATAAATAATATATATATATATATATATATATATATATATATATATATATATATATATATATATATATATATATATATATATATAATGTGTGTGTGTGTGTGTGTAAGCCACAGATATGAAATCAAATGGAACACAGGCTTGAAAATGGTTTCAGGATTAAAAAAAAAAAAAAAAGAATAGTGACCACGTCAGCAGAGTTTGCACTCCGGTAATGTTTACATGACAGGAAGCCCGTGTCCAGCAGAACCGCCTGAAATTGAGAACCAATAAAAGTTGTGGCTGTTCCATCAGCGGCGCAGGGAAGAATTTCACATGTTCCCATGTCCACGTCGTTAACAAGTGTATCCCTCCACTTTACACTGCTCGTCTCCACGGCCCAGGCTCACTCTGGATACTGACGCACCACAAAAGCTAGAGTTGGTGTCGCCATGACAGACACTACGCTGCGTCTGAGTGAGTTCCAGATAGTGTCCGTGGATCGCTCTTGTTCCAGCCGGCGGCTGGCGGAAGCTTATCTATGACAGGCCTGGAATGACCTTGCACTGTGTGTGTGTGTGTGTGTGTGTGTGTGTGTGTATACCTGACGTTCGTTCTGCTGCTGACGTCACAACTACGTCAGCGTACGTAGTGTCCCTGATCTCGAGAGGTTCTGGAACAGTGTGGTGTTCCACTTGCTCCTCCTCCTCCTCCATGCCTGGCTCACACACGCTGGACGTGGGACCTCCTGGCTGGGGATCATCCATTAGGTCTTAATGTCCCACTCTGACATCGTGCCAGCTGTCCACGCGTTCCATGTGACAACATAGAACACGTGGATTGTTGGCAGGATGTCAGAGTGAGGCCATTTAACCGAACTCTGGCATAGACTAAAGGCCTTTTGCAAAGGCTTCTCTTCCAAGATGGTTTCCCTATTTTTTTCCAGGAACTCTTTAGTCGTCCCTTCGGCTGAGCACACAGCGCCTTTTGAACCAACTTTCGCCAGAGTAGATTCCCCGTTTCTTCCTGTATTTCCACCACCTGGTCACTTGTTGTGAAGCCCGAGTTGTTGTTTAGCCCAAGTTGTTTTCTCCATCGAGTTACCTGCACTTTGTTGCTCCGTCCTTTTCTTTGGCAGGTTCGGGGGCTGCTCTCCTCAGAACTCTGTCTCTCTGCGAGTGTTGTAAGGAACTGGTTTGCTTTATATTTACCCGCCATCATTTTCTTTTAGTTGCATTTGTCCGTTTTCTCGTATCAACCACTGGTTTTTTCCTTCCGTATTGTGTGTGACGGGAAGATTCTCTTCATGTCAGTGTCTTTCCCCACTTCCGCTTCACATGTTTCAGTGTTACACTTCAGCTGTTGTGTACGCGACGGCTTTTTCTCTGTGGTCTTCGCCTCGCTGGGAAACATAACTCCCTCACATGAACACAAAGCTGACGAACATTATTATGATGTTAATGTCACAATGAAGAAGCCATTTAGTATTCTCAGAATGCCACCATAAAATATGTACAAGCCATTTAAGCAGGATTATGTGCTTTCGCTCCTTGCCAAAATACCTTATGATTGTTACGAATTTGATATATCTGAAGGAAAATGTATTTAGGATAGATTACCTACTTCTCTCTGTCAGCTTTTGTTACAGATAAAGTAGTAAGATGAGGGAGGAAACATACGATTTCCTACGATTTTCTAATCGGAAGGAAAATTCTTCTACTTTTGAGAATTCTTAAAACTTTCTTGGGAGGGAATGCACGAGATAGCATTCAAAGATGTGCATCTTCTGCATTACTAGCATTTGTGGTAAAGCCCTTAGAAGTATCTGTTTGACCTCTCAGAGCGACATCGCTGAGTGAGAAACATGAACATCTATTGATTCCTAATATTATCTCGGAACTCTTCATGAAAGAGAGAAGGCGAATGTACACACACGTACTTTTCTATGTTGTGATTATACAGTTCGGTCCAGCGTGGTGTACTTGATCAGACTGTCACACGAGTACAGAGGTACAGTCCTGTACCTGCTTGATTAGGAAGGTACATGTCTGCAGGTACAGGTACCGTCTGCGTTACAGCAGGTGGAAATTCACAGTGGAGCCCAGACTTTCCCAGGTACAGCACACTTGTCTGTTCTCAGAACATCATGTCAAATTTTTCTTCGACATTTTTACTCTCTAACTCAAGTTTGAATATATTAAGTTATACAAACCTAACAGTTTTCTTTTGTGAATTACAAGTCCCAATAGACGTAAGGTCCAAGCAGTGCCTGCCCGGGCAGTGCCACAGCAGTGCTTCACTGTACCAAGCAGTGTCTGCCCGGGCAGTGTCATACTATGCCGATCCCAAACTTTTCAATCGGTGCCTGTCCGGACACTGCCACGCTCTACCTATCCCATACTATAGCAAGCAGTGCCTGTCTGGGCAGTGCCACGCTCTACCTATCCCAAGCAGTGCTAAGTAGTTACGATCTAAGGCAGTGAAGGAGAGTGCCAATCTCAGGCAGTGTCACAGAGGTCCCAGCTAGTAAGGGCAGTGCCTTAAACCACACTATCCACAGTGCTCACCCCGTCTAGGAGCAGTGCCACATAGAGCACACCACGGACGGTGCCACACCCCAGGTAGTGCCATACTCTAGAAAGTGCCATACCCCGGACAGTGCCACAGAGGGTCAACGCCCGTGGCACTCCAACACAAGAGCAGACCAGGTTGAGTAACTTCTCACATTATCTCCCTCAGGTAATGTAATGCAGTGCCACAGGATGCCTAGCATGGACAGTGGCACAGTGTTTATCCGCGCTACCGCCACGCAGTGAAAATGACGAGCAGTGCCAAACAGTGCTTGCTAAGAGCAGTTCTAATATCAAACTAGAGAAGCGCCAGATAGTGTTGAACTAGAGAAGTGCCGGACAGTGTCCAGTTAGAGCAGTGCCGGACAATGCCCAGCCAGAGTAGTGCCTGACACTGCCCAGCTAAGAGAATGCCAGACAGTGCCCTCGCAATGGTGAGACCATTCGTCACAGGCAGTGCATCAGCCACCCCGGGCAGTGCCACACAGTGCCCAGAGGGGTGGACAGGGCAAGGAAGAGGTCAGAGTAGCAGGTAATGTGCGCAGGCGCGTAAGACGCTACCGCCATCTGGCACTCACTTCAATATAATGGTGCCGGTGTCGGGGCAGCCAGCCATACTGTGACCTGCCAACGTGCCCTATCGCACGTCCCCCACCACCACAACCACCACCACACACGCTCTCTCTCACACACTCTCACACACACACACACACACTCTCTCTCTCTCTCGCACCTCCACCGCTACCCCTCAGCTCCTGTGGAGAAAAAATATTGAGAAAATAAAACTTTGAGTTTGTCTGATCCACACATCAGAGGTGCTGTGTGAACCGAATCAGTCAAAATAACCACGTCAGTAGGCGTGAACCACGTCAGTGCCACGTCAGTACTTGAGAATCACGTGAGTGCCACGTCAGTAGTTGAGAACCACGTCAGTGCCACGTCAATAGTTGAGAACCACGTCAGTGCCACGTCAGTAGAAGAGAACTACGTCAGTAGTTGAGAACCACGTCAGTGCCACGTCAATAGGTGTGAACCACGTCAGTGCCACGTCAGTAGGTGTGAACCACGTCAGTGGCACGTCAGTAGGTGAGAACTGTAAATAGTGGCATCAATAACCTTTGCCTAAAAGTGCAGTGGATTTACATTTACATCACCTTATCTTTTTTTTACAAGAAAAGAATAAGCGTGAAGCTACTGACTGTATCTTAACCCTAGACAGAATACAGTTACAGGCGAAATTACAGTGAATCAGTGATTTAACAGTGACGGAATTCAGTGACCCCAGCATCTGAGAAGAGGTTTACTCAAGAGGGAAAGTGAAACTGTATTTTGTGAAGGAAGTAGAGTCGTGGTGGACTCTACCTGCTGCTCAAGGAAGAGGTAGAGCCATTGAGGAGTCTACCTGTGGGCCAAGGAAGAGGTAGAGCCACAAGGGCGTCTACCTGCGGCCAGGGGAGTGCCAAGTGGGGGGTGCAACAGGTGAGTGGCGGGCGTCGAGGAGCGTCTCCCGTGACGTGGACACCCTGGCCGGCCGGGACCCCAAGCCCAGCTCTACCACCAACCTGAGGAGCAACGAGTCGCGCACCATGAAGTGGTAAGTCTGGCGCTCTCTCTCTCTCTCTCTCTCTCTCTCTCTCTCTCTCTCTCTCTCTCTCTCTCTCTCTCTCTCTCTCTCTCTCATTGCGCCCGAGGAGTCGTTTGCTTCGGGGCTCGCAAGGAGGAGGAGGGTGAGGGGTCGTTCTAGGTGGACGACCCCTCTCGACCAATGTGGTATCGTGTTCTGAGCACGACACATGAGTGATGTGTACTGGTGACGACACACAGGTGGTCGTACTGGGGCACCCGACGACCGAGGTCATATGTACTGGTGACACATATGTACTGGGAGTCGATCCTTAACCCCGGTTCTGTCCTGTGGTATGCTGCCCTCTGTGTGTACTGGGTTAAAAGGCCTGGAGGAGGGGAGGGGGGTTGGGGAGTGCACTGTACTGGTGACCTGTGTCTTGTACTGGTAAGATGAAGAGTAGACACTACTGGGCAGCTAAGTATTATACTGGGCAGTTAGCATTGCACTGGTTAGTTCAGTACTTGACGAGACAGCTAAGCACTGTGCTAGGCAGCTAAGTAATGTACTGGTCAGCTAAGTACTGTACTGAATAGTAAGGTACTCTATTAGTCAGCTAATTACTGTGCTAGGCAGCTAAATGCTGGCTAGGCAGCGAAGTATAGTACTAGCGAGCTAGGTTCCGTACTAATAAGCTAAATACCTTAATGGGCAGATAAATACTTTACTGGTCACCTAAGTACAGTCCTGGGCGGCTAAGTACAGTCCTGGGCGGCTAAGTACTGTCATGGGCGGCTACGTACTGTCATGGGCGGCTAAGTACTGTCATGGGCGGCTAAGTACAGTCCTGGGCGGCTAAGTACTGTCATGGGCGGCTAAGTACGGCCCTGGGCGGCTAAGTACTGTCATAGGCGGCTAAGTACTGTCCTGGGCGGCTAAGTACGGTGCTGGGCGGCTAAGTACGGTGCTGGGCAGGTAAGTACTGTAATGGAGAGCAGGGTAATGTACTGGGCAACTAAGTACTGTACTGAGCAGCTAAGTTCATTACCGATTACCTAGCATACAAAAGTACTGTACTGGGCAGCTAAGTAATGTACTGGTCAGCTATCATAAAAAAGTATTGTACTGAGCCGCTAGGCACTGTACTAAACAGCTAGGCACTGTACTATGCAGCTAGGCACTGTACTATGCAGCTAGGCACTGTACTAAACAGCTAGGCACTGTACTATGCAGCTAGGCACTGTACTATGCAGCTAGGCACTGTACTAAACAGCTAGGCACTGTACTAAACAGCTAGGCACTGTACTAAACAGCAAGGCACTGAGCTATGCAGCTAGGTATTGTACTAAACAGCTAGGCATTGTGCTATGCAGCTAGGCACTGTACTAAACAGCTAGGCACTGTACTGTGCAGCTAGGTATTGTACTGCAGATTTATGTTATGCCTGGCCAAGCTAACGTCATGGGAAGACAGCAAGATGCTGTGAGCCAATTGCTGTTCTGGTGACCTGTGTGATGGTGCTGTGACACTAAGGTCAATTGAGGTGGCTCATGTGCTGTTGAGGCAAATGCTGTGCTGGTGAGCTGTGCTGTTGAGGCAAATGCTGAGCTGTTGAGGCAAATGCTGAGCTGTTGAGGCAAATGCTGTGCTGGTGAGCTGTGCTGTTGAGGCAAATGCAGTGCTGGTTAGCTGTGCTAGTGAGCTGTGTTGTTAAGCCAAATGCTGTGCTGTTGAGGCAAATTTTGTGGTGGTGAGCTTTGCCCTGCCAGCCAAGTGCTGTGCTGGAAAACCAGGTTGCTGTGTGGGCGAGACAGGGCTGTTGTGCTGATCAATCTGGTGTACTGGTGATCAATATGGTGTACTGGTGATCAATATGGTGTACTGGTGATCAATGTGGTGTACTGGTGATCAGTATGGTGTACTGGTGATCAATATGTTGTACTGGTGATCAATATGGTGTACCGGTGATCAATATGGTGTACTGGTGATCAGTATGGTGTACTGGTGATCAATATGGTGTACTGGTGATCAATATGATGTACTGGTGATCAGTATGTTGTACTGGTGATCAATATGATGTACTGGTGATCAATATGGTGTACTGGTGATCAATATGGTGTACTGGTGATCAATGTGGTGTACTGGTGATCAATATGGTGTACTGGTGATCAATATGGTGTACCGGTGATCAATCTGGTGTACTGGTGATCATTATGGTGTACTGGTGATCAATATGGTGTACTGGTGATCAGTATGTTGTACTGGTGATCAATATGATGTACTGGTGATCAATATGGTGTACCGGTGATCAATCTGGTGTACTGGTGATCAATATGGTGTACTGGTGATCAATATGGTGTACTGGTGATCAATGTGGTGTACTGGTGATCAATATGGTGTACTGGTGATCAATATGTTGTACTGGTGATCAATATGGTGTACCGGTGATCAATCTGGTGTACTGGTGATCAGTATGGTGTACTGGTGATCAATATGGTGTACTGGTGATCAATATGATGTACTGGTGATCAGTATGTTGTACTGGTGATCAATATGATGTACTGGTGATCAATATGGTGTACTGGTGATCAATATGGTGTACTGGTGATCAATGTGGTGTACTGGTGATCAATATGGTGTACTGGTGATCAATATGGTGTACTGGTGATCAATATGGTGTACCGGTGATCAATCTGGTGTACTGGTGATCATTATGGTGTACTGGTGATCAATATGGTGTACTGGTGATCAGTATGTTGTACTGGTGATCAATATGATGTACTGGTGATCAATATGGTGTACTGGTGATCAATATGATGTACTGGTGATCAGTATGTTGTACTGGTGATCAATATGATGTACTGGTGATCAATATGGTGTACTGGTGATCAATATGATGTACTGGTGATCAGTATGTTGTACTGGTGATCAATATAGTGTACTGGTGATCAATATGGTGTACTGGTGATGAATATGGTGTACTGATGATCAATCTGGTGTACTGGTGATCAGTATGGTGTACTGGTGATCAATATGGTGTACTGGTGATCAATATGGTGTACTGGTGATGAATATGGTGTACTGATGATCAGTCTGGTGTACTGGTGATCAATATGGTGTACTGATGATCAATCTGGTGTACTGGTGATCAATATGGTGTACTGGTGATCAATCTGGTGTACTGGTGATCAATATGGTGTACTGGTGATCAATATGGTGTACTGGTGATCAGTATGTTGTACTGGTGATCAATATGGTGTACTGGTGATCAGTATGGTGTACTGGTGATGAATATGGTGTACTGATGATCAATATGGTGTACTGGTGATCAGTATGGTGTACTGGTGATCAGTATGATACACTGGCGAGCAATATGGTGTACTGGTGATCAGTATGGTGTACTGATGAGCAATACTGTGTCCTGGTGAGCAATATGGTGTACTGGTGATCAGTTTAGTGTACTGGTGATCAATATGACGTCCTGGTGATCAGTATGGTGTACCAGTGAGCAATATTGTGTA
The DNA here is from genome assembly GCF_036320965.1 of Panulirus ornatus. Classification (NCBI taxonomy): domain Eukaryota; kingdom Metazoa; phylum Arthropoda; class Malacostraca; order Decapoda; family Palinuridae; genus Panulirus; species Panulirus ornatus. Next base: position 69,174,408 of record NC_092224.1, read on the forward strand.
CTGGTGAGCAATATTGTGTCTTGGCGAGCAATATGGTGTACCGGTGATCATTAGGTGTACCGGTGATCATTAGGTGTACTGGTGAGCAAGAGATGACACTGGTTAACCTGGTGTTGAACTGGTGACGTAAGTGTACTGGTGCATCAGGTATTGTATTGGATGGCCCGGTAGGTACTACTACAGAGAGCCAAGGTAGTGTACTGGAGGGGTCAAGCAGTGTACTAGGAGGGCCAGGTACTCCCCTTGTGAGCCTAGTACTATAATAGTAAGCCTAGTCTCGTACTGGTGAGCCAGGAGTCATTAACTCTCTCTCTCTCTCTCTCTCTCTCTCTCTCTCTCTCTCTCTCTCTCTCTCTCTCTCTCTCTCTCTCTCTCTCCAGTACTACTTGCCTGGGGCAACAGGGGAAGGGGCCGGTGAGGTGCAGCTGCGCGGTGAGCCAGCAACACTTCGGTGGTTATCAGGTTTCACTCCTTTATCCCGGGTAGCTGTCACGTCCCGGTGTGTCCGTGCGTGGGCTGCTGGCGTTCATCCCACGGACGCACCATCTCCCCAGCTCACACACCGAACACTTGACAACACGTAACTCACCCACACGACTCACACCGCTACCCTTGCCTCTTGGACTCAAATATCGTCGTAAGTACTCTTAAGTGAGTAAATAAGTACTCGTAAGTAATTAAGTAAGTTTTCCCTCTCTCTCATCTCTCTGAAGTAATAAATGACAGTGGCAGCCACTGACCACGGTGTCGGGAGGGTAAGTGGCAGCCACTGACCACGGTGTCGGGGGGGGGGTAAGTGACAGCCACTGACCACGGTGTCGGGAGGGTAAGTGGCAGCCACTGACCACGGTGTCGGAAGGGTAAGTGGCAGCCACTGTCCACGGTGTCGGGGGGGGGTAAGTGGCAGCCACTGACCAAGGTGTCGGGGGGTAAGTGGCAACCACTGACCACAGTGTCGGGGGGTAAGTGGCAGCCACTGACCACGGTGTCGGGAGGGTAAGTGGCAGCCACTGACCACGGTGTCGGGAGGGTAAGTGGCAGCCACTGACCAAGGTGTCGGGGGTAAGTGGCAACCACTGACCACAGTGTCGGGGGGGTAGGTGGCAACCACTGACCACAGTGTCGGGGGGGGGGGTAAGTGGCAGCCACTGACCAAGGTGTCGGGGGGGGGAGGTGGCAGCCACTGGCCACGGTGTCGGGAGGGTAAGTGGCAGCCACTGACCACGGTGTCGGGAGGGTAAGTGGCAGCCACTGACCACGGTGTCGGGAGGGTAAGTGGCAGCCACTGACCACAGTGTCGGGAGGGTAAGTGGCAGCCACTGCCCAGGGTATCGGGAGGGTAAGTGGCAGAGGCGCACTGAACCAGCCCTACAGTGGCTGTTAAGTTCCCTTCCCAGGCATAGGCTCCTGTATTTTCTTTCTGCCTTACATCACGTGGGGTGCACACACACACACACACACGAAAGCGCCAGTTGCGTCGGGGGCTGACGCGCCGCGTCCGGCACTCCGTCACTCACGCTTGCGTCCTCCGTCTGCCTGAGTGACCTCGAACTGATACACACACACACACACACACTGGGCCATTCCGGGCATCGCTTCGCTAATCAGGATCGCCCGCTAATCACCCAGGAAGGTTGTTGAGGGAGGGGGTTGAGGGGGGAAGGGGGGAGAGAAATGGGGGGGAAGGGGGTAGGGTTTCTTGCCCCCCCCTCTCCCCCACCTTCCGTCGCTGGTGGTGAAGGTCTAACACCGAGCGCTAAATACCTGCAGGTGGGGGGGGGGGGTCGTGGCGGTGGGGGGGGTCGTGGCGGTGGGGGGGGGGGGGTCGTGGCGGCGGGGGGGGGGGGTCGTGGCGGCGGTGGGAGGGGTCGTGGCGGTGGGGGGGGTCGTGGCGGTGGGGGGGGTCGTGGCGGTGGGGGGGGTCGTGGCGGTGGGGGGGGGTCGTGGCGGTGGGGGGGGGGTCGTGGCGTCACTGGTAGCCTTGGTCGCACCCCGTGGGAGGTGGTATGGATCCCTCCCCCCCCACTGGACTCAGGGGGGGTAATGTGATCTATCTTGGATCACAGGGTACTGCTGCCCCCACCGCTGCACACACACACACACACACACACACATATATATATATATATATATATATATATATATATATATATATATATATATATATATATATATATATATATTTTTTTTTTTTTTTTTTTTTCATACTATTTCCCATTTCCCGCGTTAGCGAGGTAACATTAAGAACAGAGGACTGGGCCTTTTAGGGAATATCCTCACTTGGCCCCCTTCTCTGTTCGTTCTTTTGGAAAATTAAAAAAGACTAAAACGAGAGGGGAGGATTTCCAGCCCCCCGCTCCCTCTCCTTTTAGTCGCCGTCTACGACACGCAGGGAATACGTGGGAAGTATTCTTTCTCCCCTATCCCCAGGGATAATATATATATATATATATATATATATATATATATATATATATATATATATATATATAGATAGATAGATAGATAGATAGATATATTCATTACACTTAGTCGCTGTCTCCCGCGTCAGCGAGGTAGCGCAAGAAAACAGACGAAAGAATGGCCCAACCCACCCACATGCACATATATATACATAAACGCCCACACACGCACATATACATACCTATACATTTCAACGTATACATATACATGTATACACATGTACATATTCATACTTGCTGCCTTCATCCATTCTCGTCGCCACCCCGCCACACATGAAATGGTACCCCCCCCCCTCCCCACGCACGCGAGATGGCGCAAGGATATGACAACAATGGCCACATTCGTTCACACTCAAGTCTCTAGCTGTCATGTGTATATTTCTGTTTTACTTGTGTTGATGGAGAGATCTTGAACATATCTTGTCAGCGTCCAGCACAGTTGTGTGTATTGATAGTAACCATATTATTATTATTATTATTATTATTATTATTATTATTATTATTATTATTATTATTATCATTCATTTATTATTATTATCAGTCAATGGATTGAATCAAGGCATGTGTATGGGGGTGGGTTGGGCCATTTCTTTCGTCTGTTTCCTTGCGCTACCTCGCAAACGCGGGAGACAGCGACAAAGCCAAAAAAAAAAAAAAAAAAAAAAAATTATTATCATTATTATTATTATTATTATTATTATTATTATTATTATTGTTGTTGTTGTTGTTATTAATGGCTGTAAATGGTAGGCGTTGGTTGTACTACATTATACATGACGACTACAAAGTGGAATTGTGCACACGAAGCCATTGTGCGTATGTTCCTGACGTGACCAAGCTCAGACGAGAGAGAGGGTTACAAAAACCCATCATCTAGACTGATTATATTACTGTTATTATTATTACTATTATCATTGTTATTATTATCATTATCATCATTATTGTTATCATTATTGTTATTATTATTATCATTATTATTATTATTATTATTATTATTATTATTATTATCATTATTATTATTAGTTATTATTATCATTATTATCATTGTCATTATCATTATTATTATTATTATTATTATTATTAGTATTATCATCATTATTATTATTATTATTATCATATTTACAATAGTTATCATGATGATCCCACGATTACCATCACCAAAAGCAATTTAGAAATTACCATTGTAAAGTTTACCATCCCAACACCAGCCCACACCATCATTCCTCGTCTTTGAGGTTTCGAGCACATAATTAGAGATGGAAATAACATATTGCATATGTATGATACATACTGGAACTTCCCATGTAGTCAGTGGTGATACCTTACACATGTGTCACATGTGTGCTCTGTGTGTGGGGTGTCACATGTGTGCCCTGTGTGTGTGTGTGTGGGGTGTCACATGTGTGCCCTGTGTGTGTGTGTGGGGTGTCACATGTGTGCTCTGTGTGTGGGGTGTCACATGTGTGCCCTGTGTGTGTGTGTGTGTGGTGTGTCACATGTGTGCCCTGTGTGTGTGTGTGTGGGGTGTCACATGTGTGCTCTGTGTGTGGGGTGTCACATGTGTGGCCTGTGTGAGGGATGTCACGTGTGTGTCCTGTGTGTGGGGTGTCACATGTGTGCTCTGTGTGTGGGGTGTCACATGTGTGGCCTGTGTGAGGGATGTCACGTGTGTGTCCTGTGTGTGGGGTGTCACATGTGTATCCAGTATATGGGATGTAACGTGTGTGACCTATATTTGGGGTGTCACATGTGTGACCTGTATATGGGTTGTCATGTGTGTGACCTATATATGGGGTGTCATATGTGTGACCTATATATGGGGCGTCACATGTGTGCCCTTTGTGGGGGGTGTCACGTGTGTGCCCTGTGTGGCGGGGGGGTCACATGTGTGACCTATATATGGGGTGTCACATGTGTGACCTATATATGGGGTGTCACATGTGACCTATATATGGGGTGTCACATGTGTGACCTATATATGGGGTGTCACATGTGTGACCTATATATAGGGTGTCACATGTGTGACCTATATATGGGGTGTCACATGTGTGACCTATATATGGGGTGTCACATGTGTGACCTATATATAGGGTGTCACATGTGTGACCATACGTGGGTTGTAACCTACTTAGCGCACGACTGGCGTGGTGCTGGAGTCGACCTGGTGGTGTGTACCTCGCCCGTGCATGATGATAGACTGTCTGTCTGTGACCACCGCTATGCACCAGGTGTTGAGGTCTGCCTTCTGGAGGTGGAACAGGTCACCCTTATCACTGTCACCAGGTATGAGTGTTTACGCTCACCTGGGGGCAGTGGAAACAAGTCACACTCACCTAAGGGTAATGGGGAGAGGTCACACCCACCTGGGGGCAGTGGGGAAAGGTCACACTCACGTGAGGGGGGACAGGTCACACCCACCTGGGGGTAGTGGGGACAGGTCACACCCACCTGGGGGTAGTGGGGACAGGTCGCACTCACCTGGGGGTAGTGGGGCAGAGGTCACACCCACCTGGGGGTAGTGGGGACAGGTCACACTCACCTGGGGGTAGTGGGGACAGGTCACACCCACCTGGGGGTAGTGGGGACAGGTCACACTCACCTGGGGGTAGTGGGGACAGGTCACACCCACCTGGGGGTAGTGGGGACAGGTCACACCCACCTGGGGGTAGTGGGGACAGGTCGCACTCACCTGGGGGTAGTGGGGCAGAGGTCACACCCACCTGGGGGTAGTGGGGACAGGTCACACTCACCTGGGGGTAGTGGGGACAGGTCACACCCACCTGGGGGTAGTGGGGACAGGTCACACTCACCTGGGGGTAGTGGGGACAGGTCACACTCACCTGGGGGTAGTGGGGAGAGGTCACACTCACCTGGGGGTAGTGGGGACAGGTCACACTCACCTGGGGGTAGTGGGGACAGGTCACACTCACCTGGGGGTAGTGGGGACAGGTCACACTCACCTGGGGGTAGTGGGGACAGGTCACACCCACCTGGGGGTAGTGGGGAGAGGTCACACCCACCTGGGGGTAGTGGGGAGAGGTCACACTCGTGTACCAGGTCATGAGGTAACGTCTGGAATTGTGGTAATGTTTGCATCGGGCGGATGTGTAGGAGGAGGAGGAGGCGGGACGGATCGAGCCTCGAATGACTAATTGGAAGGCGAGACCTGACCTTGTGCCCTGATTTAGTAGGGACAAGTCATCTTGTGCCCTGGGTACGTCTGGGGGATTAAAACTAGGTCAGGGAGGAGCTGGGAGGGCAGGGGCGGGGGGCCTCCCTTGTATGCCTGGTTCGTGTGTACCTGCAGGTACACTGTGGAGCGATGAGAGAAAGAGAGGGACGTTCTCCCTCTCTTTGGGTTGGTGGCGTCACGCAGTCGGCCCACTCGTAACGTACCGCAGGCAGATGGTGCCTCCTGACGCAAGACACGGCTCAGAAAGCAGGGCACTGCTGGCCTGGGAGTCATTCATCTTTTTCAGCAAGTTGAGTGTTGCCGGAGGTGACAGTCCTGAGCAGTGCTGCCGCCACCGCAGGCTGATGACTGCCTTTGTCAAGGGTTCCTTTTATCCCGGGCGGCGATAATGGCCCGAGGTAACTGTGTCTCGTTGGCTGAGGCGTCTTGGTTGACGGTCAAGTTGACGGATTAAGTTCTTGCGTAGGACGGGGCTGCCCTGGAACACATCTGTACTGCCTTGAGCACGACGGTACATCTCTCGAACACAACGGTACGACCCTCGAGCACATCGGTACTCCTCCGAGCACGACGGTACGCCTCCCGAACACGACGGTACGACCCTTGTGTATGATGGCCTGAACTTTGACCTGACCCTTCAGGGTCATCATACCCAAGGGTCGTACTGCTGTGCTTACTGCTAAGGGGGGGGTCGAAGGTCACCGTGAGACGCTGGGCTGGTGTGACACACAGCTGACCGAAGACACACTCAAGAAAGAAGACAGACTTGTTTATACTCGTGTCTTGATGGCACACTCAAGTTAGGGTGACGCTGCTGGCGCAGGAAATATCTAGTGTTCATCACACACTTAAGTCCCACTGTACACTCAAGCTGGAGAACACACTTTTATGGCAACAGCTAAATGCCATATGACACTGGAGTTGACTATGTCAAAGGCAATCAAAACGAGTTTAAAGTCACGAGGTAAACTGTTACAAGACAAATGTATGATGCGAGAAACAGAAGGAACGAGTTGTGTGTAGTTGAGGCTCCCCAGTGGTGGTGTAGACCCAGGTGTTTGGTGACTCCCTCCACCAGGTCTGGGGC
>NC_092224.1:69186149-69236149 GCF_036320965.1 Panulirus ornatus
TTCGTCTTAGGAGATCGTCCAACCATGAAAGACCTACTAACATCGTTTCCTTATTGTGCAGAGAAAGCCGCTCTGCATGTCACTCCCGCCGCCACTGGCAGCCCCCGCAACACGGCAGACATGTACGAACTTCGTAGTTTTCAAACTGTGTTTTGAAACGTTTGTTTTCAAATGACCGCCGAGTTTTGAAACGTTTGTTTTCAAATGACCGCCGAGTTTTGGGACGTTTGTCTCGAAACATTCGTCATGTTGATGCATCCCGAGTCCGTGACGGTGGTGGAATGCATACACACGCCAGCTTTCCTCCGTTGCCACCACCTGCAGGTAAAGACGCATCCACCATCACACAATGTCACGACATAAACGTATATATTTCGCCGGATTTTTATCTAAATGAAAATAGCGAGAGTTCTAAACTAACGTATTCAAATCAATCCCGAAATGATCTGCCGAAGTGGAATAGCGAAGTGTTGTTGCTGGAGTCCTTGCCACCACAGGTCTCGGCCCACTTGGCCAAGTTTGATCAATAGGAGCAAGCAGCAGTCTGACCCTCCGTCAGGTCACCTCTCCTGGCGACCTGCGGGCCGGACTGTGCCCTCTGCTCCTGCCCTAGGGACCGGCCACCTTGCTGTGCGATACTAGCGATACTGAGGAAGAATTCTACGTTGTTAAGAGAACCTTGAACTACATGATTTGAATTGTTTAATTCCTCTTTGGTGTCCTGCCAGTTGGCAAGCCTGTTTCGCAGATTCAGCTTGATCAAGGAAAGTGACAAGGGTTGAATAGTGCAGTTGTTACCCAAGTGACTCCTTCCCCCGCAGCACAGCGTCTTGATGTACACTAAATATATGCCACGCGATCAGCCACAACAACAAGAGGAAATGCCTCCCGAACTTATCCCACTGATTGACCTCGTAAAATTACGGAGGAGAAAAAGTGTCGACAAAATGGTCTTTTGGTTTATGGTATGAGGTTTGCATCTTCACGTGTCTTAGCCTCATAGAACAACGATTCAACCCTTGAACACGACCGTACGACCCTTAGTTATGACGACCTGCCCCTTGACCTAATTCAGTGGCAAGGCCATCGTACTCAAGGATCGTACCGTAGTATCAAGGGTCATCGTCGGTGTCGAAACCTCGCCAGTGGAGACTGAAGGTGGCGAGGTGTCTATGGAAATGGGGCTTATGTCCCCTATCCATCAGAGGACTGGAGGCGCAGTGGGTATGGCAGGGATACGAGGCAGGGTCACCTTAATTCTTCCCTGAGATACGAAGGAGTAGGGTCGCCCATCCCCAGTCCTCCCAAACACGAACCTACAGGAGCTGCTGGGACAGGGAACGATGCCCCTCCTTCGTTCTTGGACCGTTGGGCTAGAGGGACTTTGAACCTCCCCGCCTGCCTGAGATATGCCGGGGGATCCCCCGTGTCATCTAAGGACCGAGGGATCGAGGTGATCCAGGCTGGTGTCCTCTGCATCCTGGGTTCCAGGCTGGTGTCCTCTGCATCCTGGGTTCCAGGCTGGTGTCCTCTGCGTTCTGGGTTGTGAGCGACGTCGTCGCCGCTGCTGCTGCTGCTGCACTCATAGGAAGATAACTCTTGATAGCAAGAGATTGGCCTGTGTCGACCCTCCTCTGGTGTCTGTCAGTTCCCCACGCCAGTCCGCCAGGCCAATTTTCCAGGGAGAAAGGGTGGTATCGGGCGGGCGCCTTCCGGATCCGGCGGGTCGGAGGAATGTGGGCTCCATCTGTGGCAGGAGCCGTTGTGGCGAGGTTTCCTTTGATCACGACATTCACTTTGTCCAGGACGTTGGTTGGTCAGGGGGGTGGGGGCGGCCGATGCCACAATCCAGCCACGGTTCGTCGCTAACAAGAAGTATTTATACCTCGAAACCACCGAAGAACAACATAAACAACTGAAGATTAGACCAGTCAACACAGACTGAGGAGAAGCAACACAATGAGCATGGAGGAAACAAAATAGAAAACGGTGCCACAAACTACAGACATACCCGAGTCCTGGACACCACTAAACACCACGGAACACCACCGTCTCACCACGAAGACTCAGAGAACCAGAGGAACACCCACGGTCATCCCTCGATGTACACGATGACCAGAGCTTACATCTGTGCAACCCTCCTGTCTCGAGCCCACAGGTCATAACAACATTCCCTCACACACAGGTCATAACAACATTCCCTCACACACAGGTCATAACAACATTCCCTCACACACAGCCTAGTCTGCCGTGGGATGTCATACATCATGCACCAACAATACGTTTCCAGCAAACCTCCCACATACATGAGGACACCTACACCATACAACTCCTGAACTCTCTCCTCCATTTCAAGACTATACCTTCCTCTCGTTAACCAAGTCTTCTTCAATCCCTAAACTACTACTTAAAAAAAAAGGAAAATTCTGTGGCTCTCCCCAGACCTGGGGAACCTTGGGTAGTTATGGAGATACACAGTCCGCCAGGTACTGGAAATCCGCGTGTCTTGCGTTGGCGAAGACTTGAAGGACATGATGATGGTACCGACGTGTTCCCTCCAGCTTAGCTTATCGGTGAGGGTGACACCGAGAAGCTTGTTGGTCTGAATCTCCTGGAAGAGGTCGTGGTCTTGTGAGGCAGGAGAGGTCGGGACGACATGACTGGAAGCGACGCTGTGTCATTCCACTACGTGGAGAGAGGTTCCACACCCATGCTGGACTCATCTCTTGAACTTTACCCATAACGAGATTTTGCCATTAGACAGGGTAAGCGCGTCGTGCTCACCACATGAAGATTTGAAGTTAAAAAGTGAGTCGTGTGAATATTCCATAAAGTCGAATCTTATGTGCAAAGTTAGAGAGAGAGAGAGAGAGAGAGAGAGAGAGAGAGAGAGAGAGAGAGAGAGAGAGAGAGAGAGAGAGAGAGAGTTTGTGGACTGAATGCCTCCAGCCTCGTTGTAGAGTGACGCTGGCAGAAAAGACATCAACCTGGGCCAAGGATGGGAACCTAACAGCAACTGCAGTTGTGGCTTACTGCGCAGGCGTCGCTAACCCTCCGGACGCCCGGGCGGAGGTACTCCCCTGGTAGGTGCTTGCCTGCCGCCCGGTACCTGTGGTTACTGTGTGTTATGAGGGGAGTCTTGCACTCGTGTTGCCCCGTGTCTTAACTTCGTATATATATGTACCATATCTTTACTCCCTTGTGTCTAAACACACACACACACACACACACACACACACACACAAGTGTAGGTGTGTGTGTGTGTGTGTGTGTGTGTGTGTGTGTGTGTGTGTGTAATTACCTACGAGTACTTTGTGGAGAGGAAGTTTTACTCTGGCGGGGCCCCATCTCTTGAACATAACCTTTTATTGTACCTTTTAAACTTTCTTGTGTTGTCCACATTGACCACATCCTCTAAAAGTATGCTCCCATTCAACCCACAATTCTTGACATAATATTCTTTCTTAATTTTGAGATTATGTAATTCCAGCCTTAAATCCATCGAAGAACACTTCGTTGTCAATAATCTATGTTATCAGTCTGGTTCACAACTGAAAGGTTGTGATTAGATCAACCCTCGCTCCTCTCTTTCTGTTGTGGGCAAATTTAACGCTGCTAGCCTTTCCCTGCAACCCAGCTCTCTTAATACTGGCACCATATTTGTTGCCCTTCTCTGGACGTCTTCTATTAGCTCTGTGTGCTTATTTTGTTGCAGTGACCCAACTTAAGAAGCATATTCTAGTCTAGGTCTTATGTAAGGCATGGACAGCTTGCTGAACATTTCCTTCTCCAGATTCTTGAAAGTTATCCACGTATTTGTTAGCAGACAATATGTCTCTTAGGGTGGGACTCTGGTGACATGTTAGAGACGATTGTCTACTCCAAAGTAAGTTCGTGTCTCACACATTATCCTGAAGCTTATTTCTTGCTCGGTGATGACCATATTGAGGCCGTCTTTCACTCTGTCCCATCATCATCACATTTGTTAGGGTCAAATTTCAACAACCGTGTACCAGACCAACTTTGGAATCTGTTTAGGTCCCCTTGTAAGCTGATGCAATCCTCCTCGCTTTCCACTTCTCTCATAACGTCTGTATCATCTACAAGCATGTTCAGATACGAGTCCAGACCTTCACGCAAGTCATTTACATAAACCAAAAAGAGTCAAGGGCCCAGAACAGAGCCCTGGGCCACGCCACTGGTGACCTTCACCAATTTGGAGATGTCTCCTCAGATACATGTCCTTCCCTCCTTCACACTAAGATAATCTTGTATCCATCTGATATCTCTGCCTGGTGATCCAGCTTGTCACTCAGCCTCCTGTGTGGTAAAGTGTCAAATGCTTTCTGGCAGTCCAGATACAAACAGTCCACCTCGCATTCCCTTTTTGTCATGATAAATGACTCCATCTCTCTCGTAGAAATATAACAGGTTGCTAACACATGACTTCCTTCCTCTAAAACCGTGTTGCTTCTGACTTAAGTAATTTCTTATATGTAGAAAGTCATCCATTTGCTTTCTAATTATCCTCTCGACCACCTTACAGACCACTCTCGTCAAGGGGAGTGGTACGTGGTTCATTGCCTCTTCCCAGTCTCCTCTCTGTATGAGGATATGACGCTTGCCCTTTCCCCACTCCCTTGGCACTGTGCCTTTTCCCACCGACATCTTGAACAGTATTTCAAATGGTCTGTCTAGTGTACCAGCACACATCTGGTGTGTGTGTGTGTGATTATTATTTATATGCTACGGGGAGAGAGTTTTACATTCATGTTGTCCCTTGCGCGCGCGCGCACGTGTGTGTGTGTGTGTGTGTGTGTGTGTGTGTGAGACCTCAGGTACTTCCCAATCCAGGACAAGACCTGCCCAGGTCGGTACTTCCTGGGGCGTGTATGGGTGACGTCACGGGGTGTGAGTAGAGACAGTTGGCACAGCGGAGGCTCTACCTCCCTCCCTCCCTCGCCAGACCTATGCCTGCGTCCCCTCTCACTAGGCCTCACCAGCCAGCATGTGTCTGGCTCCCCTGCTGCTGAGGGGAGGCCTGCAGTCATCCTGGCTCTCCCTGGTGGACTCGTATGCAGTGCACGACGGTACAATCCTTGAGCACGACGGTACGATCCTTGAACACAACGGTACGATCCTTGAGCACGACGTTACGATCGTTAAGAACAGCTGTACGATCCTTAAGCACGACGGTACGATCCTTGAGCACGACGGTACGATCCTTTAGCACGACTATACGATCCTTAAGAACGACTGAGCGACTCTTGAGCAAGACGGTACAACCCTTGAGCACGGCGGTATGATCTTTGAATATCATGACCTGACATTTGACTTCAGTATCAAGGGCTAAGTCAGATATTAAACCATCATATCCACGGGTCGTACCACCTGGCTTAAGGGTTGTACCGTCGTATTTAAGAATCGTACCGTCGTGCTCAAGGGTTGTATCGTGTGGCTTAAGGTCGTACCTTCGTGCTCAATGGTCGTACCTTTATGCTTAAATGGGGTAGAAAGTGATTTACTATGCGCCTGAGTAGTTGGGTTGGTGTGTTGTGTCACTTTGTTCACAAGGAAAACAAATACCCCAGCCCTGCCTCACCAGGGCTGGGGTACACCCCATACTACAGGGGTAAGAAGGGAGGGAAAACACCCCATGCATTAGGGGACGCGAGGGGTAAGACTGTTACCCAACCACAGGGTGGGGGAGTAACGGTATAACAGTCCGAGTGCGATTTAGCCCAACGACCAATCTAAATAGCTAATGTAATCTCTTGGGCGGACGGTGAGGTGATCAGGCGGCATGTACGGTACGAGGATTACCTCCACAACCTCTGTGGGGAGGTTGGTGGGGTGGACTGCTCCCTCATACCTGGCCAGGAGGGTGGGGTTGGGGAGGGAGAGGTGGTTGGGTGGACAGCGCCAGCCTGGGGCTGGGCGAACCTGGGTAATGAGATGTGTAGCGTGTCGTCTACAGATGGTATTAAACCTAAGTGTCGAGTCCACTGCTCCAGCTGGGTTACCTCGCTCATTTTCTACAACAGTTTGCCAGCTCAGGGTGACATGAAAACACGAGTAACGCTGTGAGGGAAATACTGTTGGCAGACCTGACTCTCAAATGGTAATCATATTATAGAAAACGGAAAAAGTAGGAGGAGCTCTACAGCCTGGGCTGTTCAGGGAGGAGGGAGGCATCGTAACGGCTCGTCCTCGTGTGGCTGGTCTCCTTGAGGAAACAGTGGAAGCAGAAGCCAGACGCGCGCCAGCCTTAATGACAGGGACGGACAGTACTCGAGAGGACGGGTACGTCACGGCGGACAGATGGGAATGATGGAGGCGACAGACGTGATAGTGGGGGGGGGGATATTATTGGACGGGGGGGGGGTATGATTCCACGCCGTTTAAGAGGGAGATGGTGTCAGGACCACCCCACACCTCCATCCTGGGGAGACAAGACTCCATCCTGGGGAGACAAGACTCCATCCTGGGTAGACAAGACTCCATCCTGGGTAGACAAGACTCCATCCTGGGTAGACAAGACTCCATCCTGGGGAGACAAGACTCCATCCTGGGGAGACAAGACTCCATCCTGGGGAGACAAGACTCCATCCTGGGGAGACAAGACTCCATCCTGGGGAGACAAGACTCCATCCTGGGGCCACAAGAGAAATACTCACGGCGTCTGTGCAGCTTAAAGAGACACATAAAGAGCCAATGGAGGAGGTGTAGAGGAGGGGAGCACAGATGTCCTGCCCCTGAAATAAGAAATTCGAGCTATAGGGAGAGGTCAGAGCCCGCGAAACTGCCCACAGTGGAAGAGAGAAGGTTTAAGAGTGACTTGATCACAAGGTTTAAGCAGCTAGACCAGCGTGATGATGTAGCCAGGGGACACGTCTTTGGAAGATGTTTAGAAGCAATAAACATAAGCCATTACGACAGATTTAATGAGACTCTGGTTAGAAAAGTTGTGTTTGAACAGCACCAAGGTTGTAGGTTAATGGTAGACGCTGAAGGATGAACCTGTGAATATTGGCGACGTAGAGAGGCTGGTGAATGTGTGGAATATTGATGAAGATTTAAGAGACGGGACCCCACCAGTGTAGAATGTCCTCCACGTACTGTGCAAATATGGGATTATAGATGGGTAATTACACACACACACACACACACACACACACATATATACATACTTATACATAAATACACAATCCCCCCACCTTACACACACACACACACACACACACACACACACACACACACACATATACATATTTATACATAAATACACAATCCCCCCACCATCCTACACACACACACACACACACACACACACACACACACAGAAACAAACAAACAAACACACAGCTGGTATAAGCAGGAAGTCTTCAAATGGCGAGAGAAGTAAAAAAAAAAAAAAGGTGTTGGCAAGACGGCAGAGAAGTGTTGATAAGAGGGTCAGCACGGTGGGCAGTAGTGTTGGCAGTGACAACAAACCCCAGGAGCGTTGGCAGGAGGTTGGCCACTGTTGTTGGTAGCGCCAAGAGACCCACAGGAGTGATGGTAGGAGGATTAAAACTGTTGTCAGCGATGCTGGCAGTGACACCAGTCTCCAGGGGTGTTAGTAGGAGGGTCATCGTAGGGCCGGTGGTGTTGGTAGTGACAACAGCCTCCAGTAAGGAGTGGGGGGGGGGGGGGGGGAGGCCAGTACGTGAGCCCGGAAGAAGTGGCCATGATATGTGGCATGTTGCCAGGACCCGCCCTGCCCCACCCCTGCCCCGACCATGCCCCGACCATGCCCCGACCATGCCCTATCCTAACCCCACCCTGCCTCACCTCTGCCCCAACTCCTACCCCGACCCCTACTCCATCCGTGCCCCGACCATGCCCTACATTACACCACCCGTCCCCCGACCCTGCCCAACCCCTGCCCCAACCCCTGCCCCAACCCCTGCCCCATACCTGCCCCGGACCATCCCCGATCCACACCAACCCTGACTCTGCTCTGCCTCAAGCCCCACCCCCCCTCCCCCTACATACGTCCCTGTATGTCATCCCTTAAGATAATTATTCAGGCGTCCCTCAGGGTCCTGTGATTCTCTCTCTCTCTCTCTCTCTCTCTCTCTCTCTCTCTCTCTCTCTCTCTCTCTCTCTCTCTCTCTCTCTCTCTCTCTCTCTCTCTCTCTCACCTACCTTATCCCGATGACCTGTGTCTCTTTTAAACATCTTGGTGTCCCAGCTTCATGTGCTGCAGCTAGTGTGCAAAAACTCTCAATCCACAATACACAGATAGACTCACGAGCTCTTAGAGGTGTTGCAGGATACGATCCTAACTATGGTGCAAGTATCAGAATTGTTACAATGATGTACTTCGCTTATACTGGGTCTTTAACAGATTACCAGGCACCACTTGTGGTCCTCTATAACAACAAAGGTAGCAACGGACTTGAAAACAAAGATGCAGAATGAAGCCTTACGACTCATGCTTAGTGGCACGAAGTCCACTCAAGTACTCAACGTGCAGAAGGAACTTGGAGTTCCCAGCACTGAAGACACAATACTTGAAATCCATCTTATGATCAGACTGAAACTTCTACGTGATGATGCAGATAATGTCTCGAAAGAACTGTACAGCCATATATGTCAGGGTACAAGTGAATCTAAATTGATAACAGCCAACCACATGACCATGTTTGGTGTACATGATTTGTATAGAATTAGGAAGCAGCAGCATGTCCTGCCTCCCTGCCAGATAACTCCCTTTGACGTCACTACACCTACTTATCCATCCAAGAATCTAATTACTTCTAATCTTCACCTTCAACACTTGGCCAAAACCAGAGTTCTTGACCATATACAGAAACTCCAGACTGACAATAACATAGCCCAGTGCATCATCTATACTGACGGTTCTCACGACTCTGCCACTGGCAGTGCTGCCATTGTGATCCAACCCAATGGTAAGAGATTACACACTAATGGTACAATAAACAACTGAGCATCTACTCTACAACTGTCAGCCATACTTGTGGCTCTTGAGCAGGTAGAAATCACTGCCACAGACACTTTAATTATCTCTGATTCTTTATCTTCACTACTTGCCCTTAACACCACGAGATCAGAATGTAACATGCTGGTCTCTGAAGCCAGACACAATTATACTCAGACATTATTGCTCAAGGGATTCAAATAAAATTGTTATGGATTCCCTCTCATATAGGCCTCTGTGAGCACGCGGTAAAGGTGATGTTGAAAACCCTCAAAAGCCTCAAAACTGTACTTAGAAAGGAACTAACTGACCTCTTTGAAGCACGAAGACGAGTTCAGATAAGCACAAGTAGTAAGATTTTCCATCACAGTGAGATGTGTCAAGTAAAACATGTATATGAGAAAGTAATAAGATCAGCAAATTACATGATGTTGTAACAGCCATCTAAGGCTAGGTTATAGGTCACTATTGGCGCTTTGGCCTGACTGGTTCATCATTCAGCGTCTACCATTAACCTACAACCTTAGTGCTATTCAAACACAACTTTTCTAACCAGAGTCTTATTAAATCTGTTGTAATGGTCTCTCTTTATGCTTTTAGACATCTTCCAAAGACGTGAATTGTAAAGTCTGTGGTCAAGAATTTGGACACAAATTAGAACACTATGTCTTAGAATGTGGAAAAAAATAGCGCCTTTTAGGGAGATCTAAATGAACCCAGCAAGAAATGTCACACCGCCTTATTGTTAATAACAAGATACCTGAAATTTTAAGTTTGTATCCACTTTCTGCATCTAGTCTGTAAAACTTTCCATATGAAACTATGTAATGTATGTACTGAAATACGAACTGTAACATCTTATGTAATATCAACCCACTGAGGTCTGAGTAAGACCCTTTGTGACCCCTGTAATCCTTTTGCGCTACCGTTCACAGGATGAGCGTGGGCGGCACAATATATTTTGCCATACTGTTATACCCAAAGGGTCAACTCGCACTGTCGTGCTCAAGGGCCATACATATCGTGGTCTAGGGTCGTACCATCATGTTTTAGGGTCGTTCCTTCGTCCTCAAGGGTCTCACAGTCGTGCTCAGGGGTCGTACAGTCGTGCTCGGGGGTCGTACAGTCGTTCTCAAGAAGGGGTAAGGAAGGGTAGACTTAGATATGTTTAGTTACCACAAGAATTCTTCTGAAGAGGTTGTAAACCCCATCACACGCCTCGTTATGACGGTACACATCAACA
Organism: Panulirus ornatus; assembly: GCF_036320965.1. Taxonomy (NCBI): domain Eukaryota; kingdom Metazoa; phylum Arthropoda; class Malacostraca; order Decapoda; family Palinuridae; genus Panulirus; species Panulirus ornatus. The sequence continues at coordinate 69,196,379 of NC_092224.1, forward strand.
CTTGACCCTGAAGAGCTGGTGTCTTCAGTCATGTCTGTAGAAGTGGGTTGCCTTCAGTCATATATATATATATATATATATATATATATATATATATATATATATATATATATATATATATATATGTGTGTGTGTGTGTTTGTGTGTGTGTGTTGTGTGTGTGTGGAGGTGCAACATGTCCTCTGCTGGAAGACGAACGGTATAGCGGTATAGAGGTAGGAAGCATGAGGGAAACAGATGGATTTAGCTGGATGGAGAGCCATGTAGATGGCATCTGGAGAGGAGGAGGAGACAACATGATGGTGGCGGGGTCTTCGGAAAAAAATTATGATCACCTTCACAGTATAAGTCATCTTTCGGGGTAGACATATACCGTGAGCAGGTGTCTCTGCCAACATGATTAGTTATTCGGTCATTATTACCGACTCTCTCTCTCTCTCTCTCTCTCTCTCTCTCTCTCTCTCTCTCTCTCTCTCTCTCTCCAAAAAGCCACATTTCCTAAGTGTAAGAAAAACTGGGTAAACCTGTAACGTGTTGTCGAGTCAAACTCAAGCAGGGCAGCAGATGGTAACCCCTCGAGTACGAGGCCACAGGACCTCTGAGTATGATGTCCTAGCCTTTGGCCTCACCCATGGGAGTTAGGTTCCAAGGGTAAGCCATCGTGTTCAAAGAGGCCTATCGTCGTGCTCAAGGACCATACCTTCGGTTTCAAAATCCGTTTCGTCGTGTTCAGGGGCCGTACCGTCTTGCCTAAGGGCACGTACCGTCGTGCATAAGGGCCGTACGGTCGTGCTCAAAGGCTGCACCGTCGCGCTCAAGGACCGTCCCGCCATGCTTAAGGGTTATATCGTCGTGCTCAAGAGATCAAGGAGTCCAATTCCCGAAGATTTCCCCCCCCCTCACATCTCCACCCAGAACTTTTTTCAATCTATTTCGGCAACTCTGGAGGCGAGCGATGTACGAGGCCTCACCTCATCTCTATCCTCTTATATATCTCCTGATACTCAGTCATGAAGATTAGAGACGTATAAGAGACTTATTTATACCCGAGCAAGTCGAAATATTTGTGAGCGCTGACGACAATTGGCACGCGGACTGAATTTTCCCGGGCCTGGGGATGAGTTTCGCTCATCGGCCTAGTGATCTATCCTGAGCCAAGGCGGGAGGCTGATTGTGATAGTGTTAAGTCTGTTATTCTCACCTGGAAAACCCACTGAATATTTTTAGTCTTAGAGAATGAATGACGTCCTAATGCGCCCTCATGATCTTGAGATTCTATTTTCAACTCGCTATTCTTCAATTCGCTGTAGAATCTATATTTCTATTTTTTCTTTCTCTTTCGCAAACATTTTCTATATCGCCGAAGATGTTATGCAAGGGGGTACTGATCTGTGTACTGGAGAAACGTGTATGGCTCTAGTGTCATACCATAAATGGTGGCAGGCCCCCTTGGCTGAAGGCTTACAGTTTGTATGTATATATAGAGAAGCGTCAGGCCACAGGGGAAATCAAGACATATTTTATCACTTTTTAAAGGCTATCATTTTTTTTTTCGGAGAGAGAGAGAGAGAGAGAGAGAGAGAGAGAGAGAGAGAGAGAGAGAGAGAGAGAGAGAGAGAGAGAGAGAGCAATATCTCTCCCCCCCTAGACACTATTCCCTTATGTTTGTTTTGTTTAGCAATTCTTTGTGTTGTACACGTAGGGTTCTGGGGTAAGACCCTTGAACTCGACGGTACGACCTCTAGGTAGCTTCATCTACACCCTCCTCCAGCCTCATCTACATTCTACCCCATCCTCATCTACACCCGACCCCAGCTTCATCTACACCCTACCCGATCCTCATCTACACCCGACCCCAGCTTCATCTACACCCTACCCCATCCTCATCTACAGTGAAATATATTGTAAAAATGCCAGTGGTTCAGACGAGAGGAACTGCTCCTGTAAGGGTCATTAGATGGTTAATTCAGTAGGTTGTTTTTTCCCTTATTCGTTAGATATCCTCCAGGATCGAACTATTACGTTTCTGATTAATTTTTCTCTCGATTTTCATAAGGTATATTGATATTCTACTTTTCATGATGTGATTATTTCACGAAAGTGCACTTGTGAACTTATCGTGTTTCATTTCTCCGTGGACTCATGGGAATATATATATATATATATATATATATATATATATATATATATATATATATATATATATAATGGTACACATGATGATATCTGATGTAAAGTGTTTACAACTAGGCACCACAAGAATTGAACCTGGGTCCTCACTGTGACAGCCAGGTAGCTTAACCCTCAAGCCACGAGGAGATCCACGGCTGTCACACTGAGGACCCGGCTTCCATTCTCATGGTGTGTGTGTGTATGTGTGTGTGTGTGTGTGTGTGTGTGTGTGTGTGTGTGTGTGTGTGTTAATTCACTGACCACCATAAATGTACAGTGTGATAGTGTCACGAATCCCATGGTGTAGCGGTTAGCATTCACGGGCCGCCCTGAGACGCGCGCATAGGTGCGAATCCTGGTTAGGGCAGTCGGTCCAAAGTCAACCCGGCTGTTCATCCACCCTTAGATGTTTGTCGATGAAATGGATACCTGGACCAAGCTAAGGTATATACAATAGCGTTAATAAGGTGTCCTTGATTAAGGCCTTAGTGGCCCGTGTCGTCTCAGCTAACATTAGAGAAAAACTACTCCGTTAACAGTAGACATCACCACATCTGTTGCTCCTGTATCCTCTTACCTCACCCTCACCAGTCACCACTAAACATTACGAATATGACACATTCCTGTAACACCAGATAACGCTCCTTCTGTAACAGCCTACACAGATATGCGAGTCACACCCGGTAACGGAGGTCGCCAACAAACATATCCAGCCATCGCTATGGCCTGCACTCGAAGACCCTCCGCTCATGGTCCGCGTGCACTGTGGACCATCGTCAAGAGTCGTCAAAGTCCTGAGGGCTTTGAGGGAGGTCAGGTCTTGATGTGTTTACGGGTGGTACAGCTGCATTGCCAGGGGGGGGGGTCAGGTGGTGCAGCTGCCAGTTGACAGCACATCTGTTCCATCAGGGAGGCCAGGTGTTGAAGCTGCCAGTTGACAGAACATCTGTTCCATCAGGGAGGCCAGGTGTTGAAGCTGCCAGTTGACAGAACATCTGTTCCATCAGAGAGGCCAGGTGTTGAAGCTGCCAGTTGACAGAACATCTGTTCCATCAGGGAGGCCAGGTGTTGAAGCTGCCAGTTGACAGAACATCTGTTCCATCAGGGAGGCCAGGTGTTGAAGCTGCCAGTTGACAGAACATCTGTTCCATCAGGGAGGCCAGGTGTTGAAGCTGCCAGTTGTTGGAGCAGCTGAGTCGCCAGCTGTTGAGGTGTCGGACTAACGGAGCAGCTGCCTCATTAAGGGATCAGGTGTCAGCATCTGTCATCTGACGGAAAATGGAAGGCGACAGCTGCTTCCTTGACCCTCCGGACTGTAAACCCTTTGAGGCACAACAATACGACCTTTGAGCACGATGTGACGACCTTGGGTATGATTGACCTGGCTATTGACCTGCCACTCACGGGTCAGGTCAGTATTCAAGCCATCACATCCAAGGATCGTACCCTCGTGTCTGAGGACGTGAGGTTATTCTGGTTATGATCGATGTTGAAAGATCGAGTCGAAGAACATCTTTTGTTCTGCTCTGAGATGGAACTTTGTTCATACCTGTCGAGATATAGAGTGGGTCTATGGCCCTCGCTATGCCATACTGTCATGTAGCTACAGCACTCGGTCAGCTTCTGATGTTGGGTGTCACGCCGGTAAGGCAATACAGAGGTTCTTATCCGTGGGCGTCAAGAGGTTGTGTAACCTCACAGCCCAAAGACACGCGGCGGAACCTCTCAAGTTACAGGAAGCAGCGAGGACAGTGCGCCCTGTGTAGCTTGGCCCCCAGACTCGCTAAGGGCCATGAGCTAGCACTTTAGCGAACTTTCCTCCACGACAACAGTCAAATGAGCAACTCCAGTACTGTAGCATGACCACATCTGGGTCAGCAGGGCCGCTCCTTGCCTGTGCTTCTCGTGAGGGGTTGAACCTGGTGGTGGTGTAGTGTGGTGGTTGCCCTCATATACAGTAGCTCCCCATCAGCCGTGACCTCCTCTTCCTCTGGCAGGATAAAGGACGCCCACAAACAAAAAGAGTCGAGCCGTCACCTTTGTCTCAGACTGCAACCTGTCGACGTGACTCGCCTGCTGATGTCCACGTTGTTGCACTGGGTACAAAAGTCTGGGTTAGGGACGCGCTCTACTGCCGGAGCTCCAGCGGTAGGCTACTCACCTCATCCTCCTCATCTCCACCAGGACGTCCCCTTAACAGACTCCCCGACACGTGGCCGTCTTGCGTTGATTCTAAAAGACAGGTATTTAAACGTTCACACAGATGGAGACGAGCTACCTACCGTCAGGGAAGGTGGGAGATCGCCCAGCTCACGTGTAACGTAACACTGGTTGGGCTAATTAAGCACGGAGCTCTCCCGACCTGAGCCGTGGTACTCCTCTTTCTTGCATTCCTTTTCTTGGTCTACGTGTTTTTTTTTTTTTTCCTATCTATTCTTACTCATGGCTGGCCTTCAGTAAAGCTGCAGGCAAGTGATTTTTCTCTTGTATAAATCTCTCTACCACAACATTCCTGTTGTGGCCCAACACCTCTGAAACTCCCGCATCCTCCCAGTGCACAACGGTTCATGTACGTCTCACTCACCTTTGTAAACATTACTCTCGTGTGGTGTAGATTTATTTGTAACATCCAGTGCAACACATCCTGGGGATTATACAAGGCGTGTGTTGCCTGTGCGCACACTCCACGTACAACGAGGATGACCTGGTCACTCTCACGCAGACGCCCAGTGCCCGTCCATCTCGAGGATGTGGCAGGCGAGTATGGTAACGGTGAAGATGTTTGCTCGAGTCCCGAAAGGGGGACTGCTATAGGCTCGAGTCTGGGTATCTCTGACTCTCAGATCTATAAAGTCATGATTAAGGTCTGGAGGTCTGCAGGAGTAGTGTGTGGCACATCATGACTCGAGGTTAGATATCTCCAGGACCAAGAGCCCAGGATGTGAGGAGTTAGACAGGGAAGTCCCTGGCTGCGACCAGTGCATGTGAATCTACATACCCTTTCAGTGTTTAGGTCGTATTAGATCATCCATGTTTCTTACTTTTATTTCACCGTATTGTATTGTGTTGTAATGTATTGTTGTCAGTTATTGAATGATAGACTTCTGAAACATCGAATCAGCTTCCCCCAGTGTACATCAGGTAACTGCTCCAGGCTACGTATTCTACTCAATATGTCAGGTGTTCCTGTGTAAGTTGCTTCATATCTGTCATCATATTTGGTCCACCGTCGTAGACAGACCCGTACAGAACATCTGCAACAGCTGCTGCAGTAGTGTGAAGGTTCCTGTGTCGGCACCAGGGGGAAGAACCTATCGGGGCCTGAGTGGTGGCGGTAGAAACTCATCCCTTAGAGTAAGGGAACGTAGGGCTTGGTGACAATGAGTGTTGTGCAGAGATTTTCAGTAGGGTAGGGTCGGTGCCCTGTGAGGCCCTGAGTCGGAGGCCCCCCTCCCTCCCTCCTCCTCCTCAACACATCCTCCCCCCCTACCAACACAGTCTCAGGAGTCAACCAAGATAGGTTTGTAAACACGTTTTAAATGAATAAAAAAAAGAGTATTAATGTCCAGAACGTCAGGTGTTGGACACAACACTATAAATCCGCTTACCTTTAGCTTTGAAGATGCAGAAGGCGCAGCTGTAGCCCTGTCAACCCTCGCTGCCTCCCGAATTCGTTGGCCAGTGACCATTTCCTTGATCACTCGACCTTGTGCCTTTCAAGACTCACGGGGAAGGATGACTTGCTCTCATCATCGTTATGAAGGTATGATTAATCGCCCCAACAAGCCTTCCAGGTTAATGAAGGAAGGTTGAGTCATGTCACGTAGGATGTGGCCAATTGTAGACCTGGAAATGACGTCGTTAGTTGAGACATTAGCCTCCAACCAGGTCAGAAGAAGAAGAGGTCATGCATGACTCGCTTGATTAAGTAGTCTGTTTGTCGTTACTCATACGTAAGTACTTGCTGAAATCCAGGTCCAGGTCACGAAGCATCAGAAGGGTCAGGGGACACACCAGGCCAGGTACCAGGCATCAGAAGGGTCATGGAACACCAGACCAGGTCACCAGGCATCAGAAAGATCAGGAGTCACACCATGCCAGATCAGCAAGCATCACAAGGGTCAGGGGTCACACTAGGTCAGATCACCAAGCATCACAAAGGTCCGGGGTCACACCAAGCCAGGTCACCAAGCATCACAAGGGTCAGGGGTCACACCAGGTCAGATCACCAAGCATCACAACGGTCCGGGGTCACACCAGGCCGGGTCACGAAGCATCACAAGGGTCAGGGGTCACACCAGGCCGGGTCACGAAGCATCAGAAGGGTTAGGGGTCACACCAGGTCAGGTCACCGAGCGCTGAGATAACCCCTCGACCGCGTCTCAGTTGCCAAATTACACATAACGACGACAGAATTAGACCTGGATATTCCCAGTGTCAATTGTGAGGTCACAAACACTTGGTCATGAGTGACGTCGTGGATGGCGCCCCCTGGTGTTAACCCTTCGGATGCCACGCGAAAAACTGGAATCGCATTGTTCCAGAGACCCAATGTTTACCTGTCGACTGCCTGAACTAACTGTCAGAACCAGACGGCTTATCATCACCCGTGTCTCGATATAAGTTGTTTTCATACATGTAAAACTATGATGGAGTTGATAAGAATGATGGCGAGGTGTGTGTAAGAGGAGGGAGTGCCCCAGGGGATGGCCGGGAACCCTGGGACTGTCCCAGGGGATGGCCGGGGCCTTAGGACTGTCCCAGGGGATGGCCGGGAACCCTGATACTGTCCCAGGGGATGGCCGGGGCCTTAGGACTGTCCCAGGGGATGGCCGGGGCCCTAGGACTGTCCCAGGGGATGGCCGGGAACCCTGATAATGTCCCAGGGGATGGCCGGGAACCCTGATAATGTCCCAGGGGATGGCCGGGAACCCTGAGACTCTTCCCCCAGGTACCCGGCAACATCGCTTCTCTCACCCCAGACAAACCCACCCACTTGCCTCACACACGCACTGCCAGGAGGTGGTCGTCAAGTTTTATCCTGGGTGCTTCTTAAGACGACGGAAATTTATTCTTGATCAAGCGTCTCATGTTGCCACATATCATGATGCTGGGGTGTGGACGATCACTGCTTGACACACACACACACACACACACACACACACACACACACACACACACACACACACGAATGCACACACACACGAATGCACACACACACACACTCCTTGGTGTAGTGGTTAGCGTTCCTGACCATAACTTATGCACGGACCGTCTGGGATCACACCTGGATAGGTTCGAATCCTGGTCACGTCAGCCAGTCCACAGTCCACCCAGCTGTTTGACTTTCCCTCTGGGCTGGTCGATGAAAGTCGGAACCTGGCACAGGCTAGTGTGTGTGTGTATGTGTACATACATAGGAGTACAGACATGGTACATATACACAAGGTTAAGAGACCGGGCAACACGAGTGTAAAACTCTCCTTGTAACACACAAATAGTAATCACACACAGAAACACACACACACACACACACACACAGATGCATGTATTGCACTCAGTTCTGTGGGACAGCATTAGCTAGACCCCCTCCCATCCAAACCACTCTATAACTAACCACAAACTCCCTAGCAGAAATGATACCCTTGACCCTGCCTGGCACTTCAGCACGCTGCGCCCACAGGGTCCTCTCGTCCCCAGCAAACACAACACTTACACTTAAATGACCCCGAGAGGCACACTAGACAGCACCTCGATTGTCATACACACTTTTGAAACGCCGCTCCCCAGACATGTACGAGTTGTACTTTCTCGTGTGCATTCTGGACATCACCCATCCTTACAGCAGCACCACAGACATCGACTCAACATAGCTCAAGGACCCGTCATAGCCATGCTGCAGCTACCGCAGTGAGGACGCTAAGCGCATACTGCTCAGCTGTCCCGCATGCGCCCATGTGTGTGTGTGTGTGTGTGTGTGTGTGTGTGTGTGTGTTCCATACAAGTTTCCACAGTTGTTTAGCCAATCAGCACACAGTGATAGAGGATGACCCGAGGATTCTTAACTTCCCCAACTTTAATTTCACTAGAGGGGGAGGAGGAGAGGGGCGTTCGCCCTCCCGATGATATTTTCCATATTCTTAAATCAGTCAGCACCTAACATGACCCCCTGGTACATGAGGAGGTGAGGAAGATCACAAGGGGATAGGGGGTTGAAGTATGAGGGAGTGGTGAACCCCCTCATGTAATGAGTATCTGTTCCTCACACCACGTACGTGTCCACGTTTATTGATCAATTGGAAGATCATGAGAGGGGGGAGGGGGAGGTGAGGGGGGGTTATGACGTGAGGATGGTCGCTGGGGTTTGGGTGGGGGACTTCACCAGTCCAACGGACGGGGAACCCTGCTCATATATATATATATATATATATATATATATATATATATATATATATATATATATATATATATATATATCTTTCTTTTCTTTCTTTTAAACTATTCGCCATTTCCCGCGTTAGCGAGGTAGCGTTAAGAACAGAGGACTGGGCCTTTTTTGGAATATCCTCACCTGGCCCCCCTCTGTTCCTTCTTTTGGAAAATTAGAAAAAAACGAGAGGGGAGGATTTCCAGCCCCCGCTCCCTCCCCTTTTAGTCTCCTTCTACGACACGCAGGGAATACGTGGGAAGTATTCTTAATCCCCTATCCCCAGGGATAATATATATATATATATATATATATATATATATATATATATATATATATATATATATATATATATATATAATCTTCCACATCTCCACACCTCATAGGTTTGTCTACAGTCTGTGTCATCTCTCCACAGACTTCAGTTTTGGCCTTACACAGAGACTTCCTGCACGCCACCGTCTCTATGATCTTCTTTAAACCTGAAGGTCGCTGTCAACTTGGTGTTACCAAGCGCCCGCCTTCTTCGTAGTCCCTGTGCATGATCTGCTCTCCGCCTCGGGTCTTTCGTTCTCTGGGATCAGGACATTGCGACAGCTAGAGTCTTGAAGTGGTTCATTGTGGTTCTCCTGTTCTGTCATGACTCGCAAACCTTGCATCTGTTGGTCTGTTCCTATGCCCTGAAACCCTGGTCATTCCTTCACTCTAACCATCAGATTACATTGGTCTGTAGTTTAGACTGTCTGCTGCTCACTGTAGCCACCTTTCCTACCAGCTACCACCAGTCATGCTCTGGCCTTCAAGACCCTACGCAGCCATCATCAGCTCTCATCCTTCCTAACTTCCTCCATGGCTTCCTGACCTCATCATCTGCAAGGGAATAAAGAAAACGATAAGAGCGAACACCCCTGCTACGTTCTACATTCGGAACCTGAAAAAAAGAAGGAGAAAATGAGGCGCGGCGTGAGAGAGTTCTCGACGAACCTCAGGGTAACATGAGAATATTTTCTGGAAGGTGAATAGGGTGAGAATAGAAGAACACAGCCTGAGGAATGTAGACAGCAATAGTTCATTGGATCATTTCGAGGCTGTGGGTGATTCGAGGCGGTGGGTGACAGTGGTGGAGGTCAGAAATATAAATATATCACTGCAGTATAAGATTAAGAAAAGAGATGATAAGGAGAAATACCTGAGGACTTTATATGTGATTAAGGAGAGGCATGTGAAGTTAGTTGTGGGCCTGAGGCGAAGCACCTGCCATCTACAACGTATTTGTTGTGTATGTTTTCATCTACAGTATCCTGTGAATCCTTCTGTATAGTAACAATTCTGACGACGAAAGAATAGTTGAACTTATTCAAGGTAAAACATCTGAGGAAGAGTTTGTATGTATGACTAGTGGACGACTAAAGCCAGACAAATCTTGCCTTGAATAGCTGCTGAGATGGAGATCGCGAAAGCCTTTGAATGTCTAGAATACCTGTATCAAATCACTTCTTACCCTTCTCTCTTCTAAGGTATATAATCTTAAGACGTTCAGGCAGCCATCAAAAAAAAAAGAGAAAAAAATCCCATCTAACGATGGACTTTTTCTTTTTTGCCTCAAGAGTCGTTTTCTACGTGGTATTGTTACCAAAACTGAAAACATTATTTCAAAATGTGACTTGCCTGTGTACAACCAGGTTTAGTTTCTCACACGTGAATCCGCATGTCTTACTTGTGGATCGTATGATTTTGCCTTTTCATTTACTGCTTCTCTACGCTGATCACTCGAAGTCATTTCTAAGGAGAGGTCAGAGTCTGTAGGAACAGAGATGGGTATGTTTAAGGGTCTATAGTTGTCTCGAGAGTGTTGTATGTATGGGAGTTTTGGGTCGTGAGTGAAAGTGAGAGGAGGAGGAGGAGGGTGGATGTGTGTTGATCAATTGTCTGACGTCGTTTTGTGGCGTGTGGCGGATTGATCATGGGACGAATGACATTGTTAAAGAGAGGTGGGGTAGTTTGTGTAGTTTTGACGAGAGTGAGCCGACCAGGGTGTGCTGAAATACCCTGGGTATATGAAGAGGATGAGTGAAGACTGATACATATATGTCTCAGAAGTTTCACCACCATCCTTGTATATCAACTGACTGCTCCGCGTTTTCTATATCATTCTTGTATATCCGCTGATGATGTGATTATTACACGAAAGTGCACTTGGGAACTTATCGTGTTTCATTTCATTTTCCTCGTGTTTATCAGCATATACCAGATCACGACCTCCACTGTGACCTCTTGCAATATATATATATATATATATATATATATATATATATATATATATATATATATATATCCCTGGGGATAGGGGAGAAAGAATACTACCCACGTATTCCCTGCGTGTCGTAGAAGGCGACTAAAAGGGAAGGGAGCGGAGGGCTGGAAATCCTCCCCTCTCATTCTTTTTTTTAATTTTCCAAAAGAAGGAACAGAGAAGGGGGCCAGGTGAGGATATTCCCTCAAAGGCCCAGTCCTCTGTTCTTAACGCTACCTCGCTAATGCGGGAAATGGCGAATAGTATGAAAGAAAGATATATATATATATATATATATATATATATATATATATATATATATATATATATATATATATATATATATATATATGCATTTCTAGTGGAAGTTTTCGGCTTGTGCGAATGCGAAAAATATATCAGAATTTTTTCCTGTTGGTTCAGGAGATGGTAATTGGACAAGATACCTAACAAGCAAGGTAAATACCTGCCTATAATTAATTGACTCATTAACGTCACTAATTAACGTCAGAGCCTCAAGGTATGTAGTACTTGCCTCGTCCATGACCCAGGTAGGGTTGATACAACCCCAGCGCCACCTCCAACCCCACGTATACTCCACCTCAACAACTCCAGATGCAAACCCCACCAACCACCCAATCCCAGATGCTGGCCCCAACACCACCTCCACCACCAACCCCAGATGTTGGCATTACCACCACAACCAACCCCAGATGTTGGCCACATCACCACCACCAACCCCAGATGTTGGCAACACCACCACCACCAACCCCAGATGTTGGCAACACCACCACCACCAACCCCAGATGTTGGCAACACCAGCACAACCAACCCCAGATGTTGGCACTACCACCATCACCAACCCCAGATGTTGGCACTACCACCACCACCAACCCCAGATGTTGGCAACACCACCACCACCAACCCCAGATGTTGGCAACACCACCACCACCAACCCCAGATGTTGGCAACACCAGCACAACCAACCCCAGATGTTGGCACTACCACCACCACCAACCCCAGATGTTGGCAACACCACCACCACCAACCCCAGATGTTGGCCACATCACCACCTCCACCAGCAACCCTAGGTGCTGGCCTCATCACCACCCCAGCTACCCCAGATGCTGGGCAGGTCGACCCCCACTACCCCAGATGCTGGGCAGGTCGACCCCCACTACCCCAGATGCTGGGCAGGTCGACCCCCACTACCCCAGATGCTGGGCAGGTCGACAGCCTCACTAGTCAATGGGATACTTGGCTTCCCTCTAGTGTCATGCTGTCCCTTCACTAGTCTCTTCGTATAACCTCGACCCCAGAGAAACGACCCCAGAGGAAGAAGTTCAGGTCTTTGTGGTGTTAAGTATTAAGGAAACATCTGATGCCCAACCCCATACAAAGTGTCATTAGAACATGTTATCTGGGTGTGTCATGGGTACAGATTGTTTCACGTATAGAACAGCAGTTGTGGCTTGTTGAATTCGACGGTACAACCCCTGGGGTATGATGGGTATCATGGTCGGGTTAAAAGAAAGGGCGACCACACTGCCTGACGACCACACTGCCCGACGACCACACTCCCCAACGACTAGCAGACGACCTCACCAACACTGCTGTAGTGGTCAGTGTTATCTACCATCCACAGTATACATAAATAAAAGCTTCCGCATCCCTTCCTGTCTCTGTCGAGGTTCAGTCTGTGTCTCACTTCACAGGGGACTCTCCACTGTTCCTCCCTCACAGTGGGCCGTCTTGACAGCCTGATCTTCTTTGAGCAGACGTCTGACAGCGAGAGGTGGTGAGTGTGTGAGTGGGGGTAAGAGGGGTTGAGTTATGAGTGTACTTTCCGTAGTGGCCAAAAGTACTGCCGTGTTGTAATGTACAGAACCATTTCCTCTGGCAGCCTGGGTGATCTGTGCCACACTATCTTACACGTATTTCACCGAGACGATCCCACCTCTCTCTCTCTCTCTCTCTCTCTCTCTCTCTCTCTCTCTCTCTCTCTCTCTCTCTGTTCCTCCTCGGCTGCCCATAACTCCTCTGACTCATTTCTCCAAGCGTACCGACCAAATTCTGCCGTCCACGTATTTCCTCTCCGACGGTTCGCTACAGCTAAAAAAAGAAAAAAAAAAAAAACAAAGTTTCTTCGTCTGTGCTCAGGATCTGTGCCTCACACCAGGGCTCCCAGTCCCTTCCCAACCACCTTCCTTTCCCCACCACTCCACTTACTACTCCTCCCCACTTCCCTCTCCCACTCCCTACCCTACCCTCCTTAAGATCCTCATGTTGTCGCCCGTCCGTCCGTCCGTGCGTGGGTGTACCCTGTCGTCGGCCTTAAAAAGATACAATTCCACCCTCGTCAGGTTTGTATGTGTACATGTAATGGATCTAACACCTCTTGCTCTCCCTCCCACAGAGGCGTAATTACGAGTCGTCGCTTCCGTAACGAGGTGTGGTTTTAGGTTTGGTGACCGCATCATGTCGAAGGTGTCGGGTGTATTCCATGTTTCCTGTGTACATTATTTTGTGCCAGTTGTTACCAACACAGTGGCTTCATCTCTCAGTATATTCTTGGTCCAGATACATAGGTTCCTCATGTTATGTGTGTTTATTACCCACGTCCCAGCCTCTGGGATGTACTGACCCTCAACACTCACTATATTGACCTTTTAAGAGGACAACGATCACAAACCATTTAGGGTATGATGGCCTCCCTGTTGACCTGACCTTGATTGGTTAGATCCCAGGCCTGGCCAGCACATCCAGAGGTCGTACTCTTGTTCTTAAGGGTTGTACCATCGTGTTCAAGGGTCGTATCGTCTTTTGCTCACGAAGTCAAGGCCACCAACTCACCAGTCTTCCTCAAGGGGGCAAGTTAGATCCCACCAATCCACTATATCCTTCGTGAAGGCTTCTCGCCTACAGTCCAGCGTCCTATGTTGTTTGTGTTCCCCAGGACGCTCGCCCTGGGTAAGACCTTCCACACAGTACCTATGGACACTTTCCCTGTTTCAGTCTCTCCAGTTTCGATGATCTCATCTTCAAACTTGGCACTCTCTGCACCCGGTCCTGAGATGGGGCGTCACCTCACTCTTCTCCATCTCCATGTTTGTTAATCTTCCTCTCGCTGTGGTCTACACAGTATCAAGGACGGGGAGGGGGAATCTTCCTCCCGCTGTGGTCTACACAGTATCAAGGACGGGGAGGGGGAATCTTCCTCTCACTATGGTCTACACAGTATCAAGGACGGGGAGGGGGAATCTTCCTCTCGCTATGGTCTACACAGTATCAAGGACGGTGAGGGGGAATCTTGCTCTCGCTGTGGTCTACACAGTATCAAGGACGGTGAGGGGGAATCTTCCTCTCGCTGTGGTCTTCACAGTATCAAGGACGGTGAGGGGGATTTTTCATTCCATGTCTGTCTTCCGCGTCTCAGGCAAGTAGATGATCCCCCTCCGAAAAACCTGTAATGTCACCCTTCTACCGTCCGTTTATCGACCGGCAGCCTTCCCTGGGGCACACACACTCCCATCACCACCACCGCCACCACCACAACCTCGTCGCCACGATGCACCACTGCGCTCCGACCGCCAGCAGTGAACACTGTGACCCATGGCAGGAACACTGGAGGAAGGTGATCATATGCCAACAGTAAAGCCTGTTGGATATCCTCCTTCAACAGTATCCTGTTTATTTTCTGTTTTCAACGGTGACCCGTTGCCTGTTTTTTTTTTTCTCTCTTTTTTGAGTGTGTGTGTGTTTTCAACTGGTGAAGAGAGAGATGAGAGTAGCGAGAGTCGAGCTGAGATTATTGATAATCTCCAGCACAAGCAGTGTGATTGCTGGTGGAGGAAGTACTTAGAGAGAGAGAGAGAGAGAGAGAGAGAGAGAGAGAGAGAGAGAGAGAGAGAGAGAGAGAGAGAGAGAGGTGGTTTACACAACTGGTTGGGAAGCTAACATCTATATAGACCTAATAGGCACCTGCCTCCCAAGGATTTCACCCACGACCTACGTTGTCCTTGTGAGCTGAGAGTAATTCAAAGGTACGTACATGAACGATTGGCTTCGTGAGCTGAGAAAAAGTTAAGGTGTGCTCATGAATGATTAGCTACATGAGCTGAGACAACTTAAGGTGTGCACAAAAATGACTGGCTTCGTGAGCTGAGAAAAGGTGTGTACATGCACGATTGAATACATGCGCTGAGAAACGTTGTGTACATAAGCTCTGTGAGCTGAGGGCCAGTGTGCTGTTGCCTGAGTCGGATGCCAAGTAATTACAGAGGAGTACAGTTCCCTCATCTTCTACCCAGCTGGGAGCAGCTGGCCTCAGTGTAGTCACTACAAGTCTCAGAATGATCTCAGCTCCGTCTCCCAAATCCTTCCTTACCTTTCCCTCTCCGACGCTGTTCCCTTGCCTCACCCCCCCCCCCCAGAACTACGTGCACGTGTAGAAGCACCTGCACGTGGGGCAAGTGTTCGTTCGTCACGTGCAGGTGTTCACTGGCTGCGCGTGTCGCCGCTGCTGTGGCCAGTGGCTTCCTTGTCCCTCTTAGTAAAGATCAGATGGTCATATACCCCATTTTCCTTCCCTTCATGGATGTGTCCCCCAAGTACCTTGTCACGAGGAAAGTAAACAAGGCAATATTCCCAGGTATACTGTACCAGGAACAAATTAGACGAATATTCACATGTATCGGGTTCCCAAACACGCAGTTAAACACCCCCCACACAAGACCGAATAGTGGCATTACTCTCGTTTTCCCCCAAGAAATGACCACCAAATTGTTCTTGTGTGGTTTGAAACTTGAGTAGCACAGGATGTACGCATGTAAACTGCATCTCTCAAAATGTTTGAAAAAAATTAAATCTCATTTTTTGTCTTTTGAAAAGTCGTGAATGTCAGCTTTGTTGCAAAAAAAAAAAAATACTTCTGATTTACGACGATTGAAAGCGTTCCTCCAGCCCTCCTCCAGCTGGGCTGTGGTGTTACCCTGAGCCACTGTGCTTCGAAGCAGCGACGGTTCACGAACAACGGCTCGCCAGACAAGTGGTTCGATAACCGTGTGTGTAGATTTGCTTGGCTACCTCACCCCTCCTGGCAAAGTCCCCATTGGACGACTTGTTCCATGGGTCTGCTGTGTTGATTCTGTAGTTTTTTTTTTTCCATCGACCGTAACCTCTCTGTTCGCCGGGGGAATATGGGACCCGGATCATACATGCAGTTCGTGAAATCACCCAACAGCAATTCCAGAGAGCGTTTCAAATTGCTCGAAGCTTGGATTGAACGATGTATCATGAAAGAGAAAGCTTATGGTTAGGTCTAGAAATAAGTGAAAATATCTATCTATCTATATATATATCTATCTATATATATATATATATATATATATATATATATATATATATATACGTATATATATATATAATATACCTTCATTTTCACAGAAGAGTTGAGCACTCCGTACAATGATTCAACAGTATTATTCAAGCGAGTATTTATCATTCATGAACTGTGTGACATTATGTGACATAGACACAGTAGTATTTTCCAAAAATATATTCGAATCATTCGTGTGATATTCATTCCGTTAGACTGTACAAAATAAAAATCGTATCACAGATTAAGAAAGGAGAATCAGTCAGCTTTTTTCAGATCCCACTAATATCATCAACTCTGTATTTACGTATACTTGAATAGTGGAATTATGAAGTACATAAGAGTCTACCCGACGACTAGTAATGATACATATTGACTGAACGGTGTAATATATGTGTGGTTGGTAATGGTTTGGTCAAATGGAACAGTGAGTGCGTGGGGGATAGCGTTTTAGTGGAGGATTTGAGTGTAGCGCGCGTGGTGGTTGGCGAGGCGGCCGCTAGGTGGCACCGTCAGCGCCCTGCAGTGGTTGCTGGTCTGTGGTAGGGTTGTTGCTCCAACTCATCCCCTCTGTAATATGAAGGTAAGTTCCACTATCTAAAGGCGTTATGGAGGCATTTTGTGCACAAACTGAGGACACTGTGCCACGTCGATACCACAACCGACCTCCGAGAGTGCTGTTTGTGTGGAAATAATGTTGTGACTGAGGTCGATAAATGGGGGACAAACGTCAGATCTGCCTCGATCACGTCTAGACAGGACCTCAGACGGCAGTCCTGATAGTTGAATGAGGAATGTGTGGCCGTCATAACGAGACGGTTACAGTCAAAAGTATGTTCTTAGACTGGAAACAACGGGAGAAATCGCGGGTGAGCGTTATTTAAGCAAAACAGGCAGTGGTGGGTGGGTTATTTTTAGTACGGGTTTGGCTAGCAGACGACGCGCTACACGTATCGTCTGCTAGGTAGCGCGGGAATCGAGCAACTCTCGTAACTTCAACCCATACAGCTGCTGGCGGAACCAAATTGTGGCAGAGGTAGGGAAAGAGCCACTGCCCTACAGAAATCAATGTCAAGCGTGTTCCACCGGCTGGACCGACGATCCTCGATCCTGGCCACAGATCCTGGCCCGGAGTGTTCTCCACACAGCTGCATCCATCCGATCGCGTTTAGAATTAGCTCGCGGAGAACAAGATCGATAGTGGTCTTTGTTCTAGACGAAACGATAAAGAAGAACAAGGACAGAGAAGCACACCGGACCGTAACGTGGATCTAAACGTGAATCGATCGGCGGGCCAGCTGACAGACACTCCCAGCTCTGCCCCGAACCCCCCACCCCGCTGGGAACTTGGGGGGGCCCTGCCCGCGTGTGTTGTGCTGGGCTGAGGGATTGCCGCTGCTGCTGCAGGACCTAAGGGCAGCCTGGAGAGCCAGGGAGCAATACCGTGTATCACTTAAGACGTCGGCGTTATTGTGATAACCTAAACCCCTGTCCGTTAATGTGTGTTGTACCCTTGAGCGAGACGGTATGACCCTTGTACTTGGCCTTTGATGTCACCCTGTAAGGGTTCAGTAAAGAACCGAGACCATATTATCCAAGGGTCGTAACGCCTTGCTCAAGGGAGAGTCTGTTGAAGGGTAGACCCTCGTGGTCTGCAGCAATAAGGTCTCAAAAGGTCCCCTGTATAATGCGCTTCCGCCGTCTCGTCCTGGGGATAGGGGGGGGGGGGGGTCGCGGGCCACTAGCTGGAGGCCACAAGTCCCGGGTAATTAATCACATTTCTAGGTTGTGTGTGTGTGTGTGTGTGTTCCTGGTGGCGAGGTGATGACGGTAGCTGGGTGTCGTCCCCTGAGGGATGGACGGTAGCCTGGTATGTGGCCATCCAGAGGAGGGGGGGATTACCGCAGTGTCTACTATGACGTGTCCACTTGTGTCATAAGACCTAAAGAGAATGGGGATGGGTACCTGCTTTTAAAGGAACGTTTCCATGTGATATTAATGGAGTTTATATATATATATATATATATATATATATATATATATATATATATATATATATTAAGGATAGTTATGTTGTAGTGTATTGTGTGAACTCCGCTGCTATGGAGAAACGCGCTCTCGACTGGGATTGCAGACGAGGTTGATAATGTGTGTTGTGGAGGTGGGCAGGCCCTCCTGGCGTTAGGGTGGGGTGTCCAAGAGTATGTATTGTGTAACACTGGTTGTTAACGTTACGATCCTGAGCACGACGGTACGATCCTTGAGCCTGACGCCACAGGCCCTTGAGCACTCCGATTCGGACCTTGAGTCTGACATCACAGCCCTTGAGCATGATCGTATGATTCTTTGTCATGATGGCCTGGGCCTTCGCCCAAACCCTTAAGGGTCAAAGGCCGTACGGTCGTGCATAAGGGTTGCACTGTCGTGTTGAAGGGAGATGTACCCTAGTGCTTAAGGGGTAGAGGTACACCAGCCTACAGCCTCACACTCTGAGGGCAGTAGAGTAAGGGAGGGGATAGGGGTAAGGAAGGCTGGGGTATGTGACATACCTCAGTATACCACAGTACTTCCCGTAGCTTGGCCTTACCCGAGATCACCACCACATATAGCCCACCTTACCCCCAGTGTGTTCATGTCTAGGGTGCGGGGCTTGGTTGGTTGGTTCACCAGGGTGTTCACATTAGTACTGCACAGTTGTACTGTGGCTGGTGTGGGTAATCTTCTTGGAAATATTCGCCCTGGTATTCTCTTGTAAACATTAGAGAAGAAAATCGTACATAGTTTGTGAAAGAAAAAAATAATTGTGGTTTTATTTCGTCATGAATATTGTGTATTCGTGTTTCTGCTGAGGGATCCTGTGTTAAGAAACTCGAGGCACTTGCTTGCCATCGCTGTATTGACGAGAGAGAGGTGGCTGGCCAGCGGCAGCGCGTTGCCAAGACAAAAGAGAATATCGTAACACTATTGGAATTCGACCAGAATCACAGTTAAAAGCTGCTTGAACCCAAGGAAGGGCGTTAAAGAAGGGACTGCCTGTAAAATAAGAGGCTTTAAACCTCTTCGTTGATCCACAAAACATTTATTTCTTTTGGCATTTACGATGAGACGTGCCCTGGCAGGAGGAAGCAAACAGCAGCCACTGTCTGGTCCTGTTGACACGTCTCCTGTGTCTGCCAGTCATGAGATGGTGTTTACACCCCTATATAGGGTGTGTGGAGGCCGCCTGACCAATATAGATTGTCATACACGCTTATGCCATGACACCCTCAAGGTAAATGAAGGATATATATATATATATATATATATATATATATATATATATATATATATATATATATATATATATATTGCTCATTTTCTAAGGGTGGATGAGGCCCAGCCAATGTGTGGAACTACTCGCACATATCCTCTGGTCATAACACACCCTGGGTGTCGAGTTGAACGTGGATGACGAATCCTCTCGTTTGGTCAGCCATCGCTGGAGAGAGGGGGGGAGACGTTGGGGGAGGAGGGAGTATGAAAGTTGGTGTGATGGTTTGGGCTTTCCCGGGGAGGAGCCGAGTGTCTCGTGTCCGGCTGGTATGCAGTGGGGGGGGGGGGGGGGGTTGAGGGGGCGGATACTGGGTTGTTAAGGAGGGGGGAGTGGGGGGGTGCTGTGTGCCTGGGGGGGGGGGGGAGAGGCAGCCTCGTTGTCAGGTCAGCCACCGTAAACACAGGCACAGCCTCTCACCTCAGCGCACCGCTTGTATCACCCTCGCCACGACGTAAGATCCCACATTTCTGTTGTAGATTTCGCGTCTTCCCTTGACGCCCCTGCTTGCTGAAAATGCCCGAGGGAAGTTGATGTGGCTCTACCCAGTCACTCAGCCATGGTATGGTGTACGTTAGGCCAACACGTCATTGATACGACCGTCCTGTTCTTAATACACTTCTGTTACCGTACCTTCTTAAGCACGACGTTACGACTCTTGGGCACGACGGTACGACTCTTAGGCACGACGGTACGACTTTCAGACACGGAAGGTGTGGCCTCTGAGCACTATACGATGTCGTAAGGTCGTGTTCAAGGGTCGTACCGTCGTGCCCAGAAGGTCAAGGTGCACGAGTTTGAGCAACAGACAAAGAGTTAAGTCACCAGACGACTTAATGTGTTGTATGTTAAATAAAGTGGCCAGTTTGAACCCTCAAGCCACAGGACTGTGAGGCAGTGAAAATTCTGTTGACCATCAGAGGTAACAGTGTCCTGCTAACTACGTAATGTCGACCAACCAATTTGTGCCAATTTATTCATAGGACTGAAAAAGAAAAAAAAATAAGAAAGAAAATGGAATACGTTGCAGGTTTATCTAAAAGTGGTGGTTGATGGCAATAAGGTTTATGCAGTGTGTCAAGGTGCAGTCAATGAAATGTGATATCTGATGTTCCATCGCATTTCTAGGACAGATTTGACTTTTCCTGCAGTTTTTCTTATCTTTTTGTTTCCACTTTACGTCAACCATAAAGTTTAGAAAAGTGGAATTGAAGATTGGATAATCTGGGTGTATTGAGTCGTTGGTGGGTGAGACGAGCAGGAGTGGATGAGGTAAGTTCGTCTGGGAGGGAAGGAGGAATGGTTGAAGCGCTTGGTGTGTGGACGAAGGCAGCAGCAGTATGTGTTGGCCAGACGTGTGGTAGGGGTGGTGGCTGACTGTGTGGAATGGATTGATGAAACCCATAGTTGCTCAGGGACGAGGTGGGTTCAAGAGAGGAAGAATGGATAGAGACCAGATGTTTACACTCTAATAGTGGAGAAACTTAATGGAGGCAAAAGTGTGTAACATTTATAGATTTAGGAGAGGCATAGGATGATGAGGTGACTGGGCAAGCACCCTGGGTAGTTCAGAGTAGTGTATGGAAGGCTGTTAGATGTTATTACGAACTGTTGATAATGAAAGTAGTGCAGGTGAAGACGATAGATAAGTGCTCTGATATTAAGGGAAGTTTCTTAGGGTTATGTGAGGGCAACATGGTAATTCTTTTGCCCCAATGGATGGTGTATTACACGTGATGGTGAGAGTGAGGTGGGGTGGTTGTTGGTGTGATGTTTAACCATTAATAACCTGAATGGAAGTCCCGTGCAGTTGTTATATGCGGATGGTGATGTGCTGGACACAATACTAGGCTGGTTATATGGCTTATGAAGAAGGATGACACTGAATGCGAAGTATGATAACACATTAGTTTGTGAAAGGGATTAGAAGGTCAGGCTGTAAGATCAGATTGCATGGTGAAGATCTGGGAGTTGTGGCAGATGGTAGTGTGTGGGAGTAGAGAGACTCGTCATGATGGCAGTGGTAAGCTGAAGATGGATAGTGAGGGTGAGGGCAAGTGAGAAAGGCTGGATTGAACTGAAAGCTGTGGTGAAGACGAGCATCTTTCATGGGGAAAGACTCGACCCTAAGGTGGTGTATGGCAGTCAGGCGACAGACAAGAGCAGTAGAGGAGGATGGATGATATGGGTAGTATAGTTTGAATTAGGAGGATCGAGAGAATGAGAACATAATGGAGGGATATTGTGCTAGGCCTGTTAACGGTCCGGGCTAGGCTGCTCCTGTAAACACCCTCCCACCTTCACTCAGTGTACACATCGAGACTAAGCTTGAAACTCTCAATAGTTTTCGCACTTACTATCCAGTTCAGCAACATATCCCACTCATCCACATTTGTGTGTACAAACCATCGCTATTTCTGTATATTTATTAGATCTAAATTTGATGTGCTTTAGAAACCATAAATGCGAGATGTCTCTCTTTAAAGTGGACCCTCTGAGTAGTATATTGATATCTGCTTTATTTATCCCACACACACCCACTTGTATGCCTCCGTCACACCATCCCTCACTGTACGTCTTGCCAGGGAATACACATGCAATTGGTTTCGTGTTTCCACTCATATAGCAAAGATATTTAATGCCGGATATTCATCTTTTTGTCATCGTCGTTCGTATGCCTTCCAGAAAGTTCATGTTTATATATATATATATATATATATATATATATATATATATATATATATATATATATATATATATATATATGTAAAACCTGTATCAGTGTTGCCAGAGGTACGCTGTTATTATCATGTTGAAGTCTTTCACTAGAGAGAGAGAGAGAGGGATGGAGCTTTAGTGTGACATTTGCTTTGTTAAAGCTCACACTTTTAGAGATAAATCCAAATGCTCAGTTGGCTATAATTCAGATTTTTATACAATGTTGCCTCAGTTTTAAGTAAGTGGATATCAGCACTCGTATGATCTTCCTCAAACACACCAAGTTCTCAGTACTTATTCTGTTTTTGTTAGGATGATACACTGAACCCTTGTTTTCTGTAGCAGGATCAAGCACCTACTGTTTCTCAATATCATATTTCATGTATTAAGTCTTTTGTCCATATTTCTCGTTTGCCAAGGTCTTCTCTAATCACTATAGTAGAGTCTTTATATGACTTTATTATCCTTCGTATTTCTTTGTAGAGTTTCTAGGTATATTTAATGTGATAGTGAAGGTTGTGAGAATGTTGGTGTGATTTGGAAGATGTCATTAGAGAGAGGTGGATGGGTAAGTGTTGTGGGATATACATAGCAGGACAGTAGAAGGTTAGATGACGGAGGAGGATGGATAGACGTAGTGAGGGAACTGACCAGATACTGGGTGAGGTTGCATGAGGAATGACTTGAGGATAGGACACAGTGAGAGTATTGTGTGTGTAGACGTGGAGGGGGACATCTGATCTCACTCGACGAATGGACGTAAAGTGTGGGGGTTGGAAATGCAAGAAACACTATGAGTGTGGAAGTCCAGGTTGCACTTTTTATAAGTGGTGGAAGGTCCAGGTTGCACTTTTTATAAGTGGTGGAGGTCCAGGTTGCATCCACCTGGACGCTCACACCTGTAGTACAGTCATCCACCTGGACGCTCACACCTGTAGTACAGTCATCCACCTGGACGCTCACACCTGTAGTACAGTCATCCACCTGGACGCTCACACCTGTAGTACAGTCATCCACCTGGACGCTCACACCTGTAGTACAGTCATCCACCTGGACGCTCACACCTGTAGTACAGTCATCCACCTGGACGCTCACACCTGTAGTACAGTCATCCACCTGGACGCTCACACCTGTAGTACAGTCATCCACCTGGACGCTCACACCTGTAGTACAGTCATCCACCTGGACGCTCACACCTGTAGTACAGTCATCCACCTGGACGCTCACACCTGTAGTACAGTCATCCACCTGGACGCTCACACCTGTAGTACAGTCATCCACCTGGACGCTCACACCTGTAGTACAGTCATCCACCTGGACGCTCACACCTGTAGTACAGTCATCCACCTGGACGCTCACACCTGTAGTACAGTCATCCACCTGGACGCTCACACCTGTAGTACAGTCATCCACCTGGACGCTCACACCTGTAGTACAGTCATCCACCTGGACGCTCACACCTGTAGTACAGTCATCCACCTGGACGCTCACACCTGTAGTACAGTCATCCACCTGGACGCTCACACCTGTAGTACAGTCATCCACCTGGACGCTCACACCTGTAGTACAGTCATCCACCTGGACGCTCACACCTGTAGTACAGTCATCCACCTGGACGCTCACACCTGTAGTACAGTCATCCACCTGGACGCTCACACCTGTAGTACAGTCATCCACCTGGACGCTCACACCTGTAGTACAGTCATCCACCTGGACGCTCACACCTGTAGTACAGTCATCCACCTGGACGCTCACACCTGTAGTACAGTCATCCACCTGGACGCTCACACCTGTAGTACAGTCATCCACCTGGACGCTCACACCTGTAGTACAGTCATCCACCTGGACGCTCACACCTGTAGTACAGTCATCCACCTGGACGCTCACACCTGTAGTACAGTCATCCACCTGGACGCTCACACCTGTAGTACAGTCATCCACCTGGACGCTCACACCTGTAGTACAGTCATCCACCTGGACGCTCACACCTGTAGTACAGTCATCCACCTGGACGCTCACACCTGTAGTACAGTCATCCACCTGGACGCTCACACCTGTAGTACAGTCATCCACCTGGACGCTCACACCTGTAGTACAGTCATCCACCTGGACGCTCACACCTGTAGTACAGTCATCCACCTGGACGCTCACACCTGTAGTACAGTCATCCACCTGGACGCTCACACCTGTAGTACAGTCATCCACCTGGACGCTCACACCTGTAGTACAGTCATCCACCTGGACGCTCACACCTGTAGTACAGTCATCCACCTGGACGCTCACACCTGTAGTACAGTCATCCACCTGGACGCTCACACCTGTAGTACAGTCATCCACCTGGACGCTCACACCTGTAGTACAGTCATCCACCTGGACGCTCACACCTGTAGTACAGTCATCCACCTGGACGCTCACACCTGTAGTACAGTCATCCACCTGGACGCTCACACCTGTAGTACAGTCATCCACCTGGACGCTCACACCTGTAGTACAGTCATCCACCTGGACGCTCACACCTGTAGTACAGTCATCCACCTGGACGCTCACACCTGTAGTACAGTCATCCACCTGGACGCTCACACCTGTAGTACAGTCATCCACCTGGACGCTCACACCTGTAGTACAGTCATCCACCTGGACGCTCACACCTGTAGTACAGTCATCCACCTGGACGCTCACACCTGTAGTACAGTCATCCACCTGGACGCTCACACCTGTAGTACAGTCATCCACCTGGACGCTCACACCTGTAGTACAGTCATCCACCTGGACGCTCACACCTGTAGTACAGTCATCCACCTGGACGCTCACACCTGTAGTACAGTCATCCACCTGGACGCTCACACCTGTAGTACAGTCATCCACCTGGACGCTCACACCTGTAGTACAGTCATCCACCTGGACGCTCACACCTGTAGTACAGTCATCCACCTGGACGCTCACACCTGTAGTACAGTCATCCACCTGGACGCTCACACCTGTAGTACAGTCATCCACCTGGACGCTCACACCTGTAGTACAGTCATCCACCTGGACGCTCACACCTGTAGTACAGTCATCCACCTGGACGCTCACACCTGTAGTACAGTCATCCACCTGGACGCTCACACCTGTAGTACAGTCATCCACCTGGACGCTCACACCTGTAGTACAGTCATCCACCTGGACGCTCACACCTGTAGTACAGTCATCCACCTGGACGCTCACACCTGTAGTACAGTCATCCACCTGGACGCTCACACCTGTAGTACAGTCATCCACCTGGACGCTCACACCTGTAGTACAGTCATCCACCTGGACGCTCACACCTGTAGTACAGTCATCCACCTGGACGCTCACACCTGTAGTACAGTCATCCACCTGGACGCTCACACCTGTAGTACAGTCATCCACCTGGACGCTCACACCTGTAGTACAGTCATCCACCTGGACGCTCACACCTGTAGTACAGTCATCCACCTGGACGCTCACACCTGTAGTACAGTCATCCACCTGGACGCTCACACCTGTAGTACAGTCATCCACCTGGACGCTCACACCTGTAGTACAGTCATCCACCTGGACGCTCACACCTGTAGTACAGTCATCCACCTGGACGCTCACACCTGTAGTACAGTCATCCACCTGGACGCTCACACCTGTAGTACAGTCATCCACCTGGACGCTCACACCTGTAGTACAGTCATCCACCTGGACGCTCACACCTGTAGTACAGTCATCCACCTGGACGCTCACACCTGTAGTACAGTCATCCACCTGGACGCTCACACCTGTAGTACAGTCATCCACCTGGACGCTCACACCTGTAGTACAGTCATCCACCTGGACGCTCACACCTGTAGTACAGTCATCCACCTGGACGCTCACACCTGTAGTACAGTCATCCACCTGGACGCTCACACCTGTAGTACAGTCATCCACCTGGACGCTCACACCTGTAGTACAGTCATCCACCTGGACGCTCACACCTGTAGTACAGTCATCCACCTGGACGCTCACACCTGTAGTACAGTCATCCACCTGGACGCTCACACCTGTAGTACAGTCATCCACCTGGACGCTCACACCTGTAGTACAGTCATCCACCTGGACGCTCACACCTGTAGTACAGTCATCCACCTGGACGCTCACACCTGTAGTACAGTCATCCACCTGGACGCTCACACCTGTAGTACAGTCATCCACCTGGACGCTCACACCTGTAGTACAGTCATCCACCTGGACGCTCACACCTGTAGTACAGTCATCCACCTGGACGCTCACACCTGTAGTACAGTCATCCACCTGGACGCTCACACCTGTAGTACAGTCATCCACCTGGACGCTCACACCTGTAGTACAGTCATCCACCTGGACGCTCACACCTGTAGTACAGTCATCCACCTGGACGCTCACACCTGTAGTACAGTCATCCACCTGGACGCTCACACCTGTAGTACAGTCATCCACCTGGACGCTCACACCTGTAGTACAGTCATCCACCTGGACGCTCACACCTGTAGTACAGTCATCCACCTGGACGCTCACACCTGTAGTACAGTCATCCACCTGGACGCTCACACCTGTAGTACAGTCATCCACCTGGACGCTCACACCTGTAGTACAGTCATCCACCTGGACGCTCACACCTGTAGTACAGTCATCCACCTGGACGCTCACACCTGTAGTACAGTCATCCACCTGGACGCTCACACCTGTAGTACAGTCATCCACCTGGACGCTCACACCTGTAGTACAGTCATCCACCTGGACGCTCACACCTGTAGTACAGTCATCCACCTGGACGCTCACACCTGTAGTACAGTCATCCACCTGGACGCTCACACCTGTAGTACAGTCATCCACCTGGACGCTCACTCCAGTAGTACACTCATCCACCTGGACGCTCACACCTGTAGTACAGTCATCCACCTGGACGCTCACACCTATTGTACAGTCATCCACCTGGACGCTCACACCTGTAGTACAGTCATCCACCTGGACGCTCACACCTGTAGTACAGTCATCCACCTGGACGCTCACACCTGTAGTACAGTCATCCACCTGGACGCTTACACCTGTAGTACAGTCATCCACCTGTACAGCCACACTAGCAGTATACTCATCCACCTGTACAACAGCAACAGCATCACAGTCATCCGCCTGTACACCCACAGACCTGTATAATCGTCTTTCCACCCACCCACACAAGCAGTGCAGTCATGCATCTATATACTTACACAAGCAGTTCAGTCATCCACCTGTGCACGTACACGAGCAATATAATCCACCACCTGTACAGTACACTTGCTTAGCTTTACACCCACTCTCGCATTACAATCATCCACCCAAACACCCACACCAGCAGTACAGTCTTCCATATGTACACCTACATCAGCAGCACAGTCATCCACTTGTACAACCATACAACCCATAACAGTCACCTTTGCACCCACTCTAGTAGTACAGTCATCTACTAGTATAGAAATGGAGTCATCCACATGTATGTACACACCAATAGCTCGATCATCGACCTATACAACCACACCAGCAGTACTGTCATCCACCTGTACACCCACAATGGTAGCACAATCATCGACCTGTACAACCACAGTAGTAACACAATCATCCACCTGTACACCCACATCAGTAGCACAATCATCCACCTGTACACCCACAGTAGTAGCACAGTCATCCACCTGTACACCCACACCAGTAGCACAATCATCCACCTGTACACCCACACCAGTAGTAGAGTTGTGCACCTACATCAGCAGAGTAGTTATCCACATGTGCGCCCCACACCATCATTATAGTCAGCCACTTGTACACCCACACCATCATTACACTCATGCACCTGTACACTGAAACATGCATTAGAGTCATCCACCTGTACATCTACATACGCAGTACAATAATCCATGCGTACACCCACACCAGCAATATATTAATTCGCTTTTAACTTACACCAGCTGCACAGTCATCCACCTATGTAGCCACACTAGCTGTACATTCATCCACCTATGGAACCACACCAATAATAGAATCATCCATGTGTGCATCCACACCAGCTGTACAGTTTGTCACCACATTCGACTTGATCCTACCCGAGTTCTTACTGACAGATAATAAGAACAGTTCTACACCTACCATTGTAAAAGTTATGAACAATGTATGAACAAGTGCATCGCTAGCTATGTAAGTGAACAGCTCAGTTCTTGTTGGTTAGGCTATGTGGCATGTCACTGTTAGTCTGTGTGGTGTGTCAGCTCCTGTATTACTGTAACATTTCATCAGTAATGGTCCATCAAGGTCACAATGTATAAACCACACTGTTTACCCTGGAAACATCGCTGTGTATCTGTTCCCCTGACCTAGATGTACCTCACCACCCATATGCTTATCTAACGTGTATCAATACACATCTAACCCTGATCTTAAGCTCTGATATGATTGGTTTACGAGTGGCATGGTCTCTCACGTCTGTAATATCTGCAGTGCCTCAACTGTGTATTTTGAGCCGAACGGTTGACCTACATCCAATACACTGTGATTTACGTATTTATTTGATTGACAGAATCATTCACTTGTACAATGCGATCTCATCCGCCTCTACAGCTAGCAACATTAATAGGTTCATCCATCTGTTCTTCCACACCAGGAGTACAGTCATCCATTTGTAAGCTCACACCAGCAGGATAGTCATCCACCTGTTCACCCAAATTAGTACAGTCATCCACCTGTACACTCACAAGCCAGCGATACAGTCATCCACATGTACTCCGAGTATACAAACTCCAGCAGGACAGTTATCCACCTATACAACCGCATCAGTAGTGCATTCATCCACTTTTTATCTCTTCCCACCATAGAGGCAGCTAAGTTTGTTCTGCCCACCATAGAGGCAGCTAAGAGTGTTCTGCCCACCATAGAGGCAGCTAAGAGTGTTCTGCCCACCATAGAGGCAGCTAAGTTTGTTCTGCCCACCATAGAGGCAGCTAAGAGTGTTCTGCCCACCATAGGGGCAGCTAAGAGTGTTCTGCCCACCATAGAGGCAGCTAAGTTTGTTCTGCCCACCATAGAGGCAGCTAAGTTTGTTCTGCCCACCATAGAGGCAGCTAAGAGTGTTCTGCCCACCATAGAGGCAGCTAAGTTTGTTCTGCCCACCATAGAGGCAGTTCTGCCACCATAGAGGCAGCTAAGTTTGTTTGCCCACCATAGAGGCAGCTAAGAGTGTTCTGCCACCATAGAGGCAGCTAAGAGTGTTCTGCCCACCATGAGGCAGCTAAGTTTGTTCTGCCCACCATAGAGGCAGCTAAGTTTGTTCTGCCCACCATAGAGGCAGCTAAGAGTGTTCTGCCCACATAGAGGCAGCTAAGTTTGTTCTGCCCACCATGAGGCAGCTAAGTTTGTTCTGCCACCATAGAGGCAGCTAAGAGTGTTCTGCCCACCATAGAGGCAGCTAAGTTTGTTCTGCCCACCATAGAGGCAGCTAAGTTTGTTCTGCCCACCATAGAGGCAGCTAAGAGTGTTCTGCCCACCATAGAGGCAGCTAAGTTTGTTCTGCCCACCATAGAGGCAGCTAAGTTTGCTCTGCCCACCATAGAGGCAGCTAAGTTTGTACAACATCCCGTACCGGGAGGAATTACTTCCGCATTGACAACAATAGAACTGGCACTTTGCACTGCACCAGCAGTACCACGGTGGGTAGTACAGACTGAGTACTTGCACAACACACGTACTGAACCGTTACTTTGAGGAAGCCTTGAGGGGGTAGACTCTCTCTCTCTCTCTCTCTCTCTCTCTCTCTCTCTCTCTCTCCCTGCAAGGCGTTGAGTAAGAAGATATCACGAGAATGCTACGAGGGGGAAACGTCTCCATCTTTGTACCCCCGAGAAAGAAATGGAGACGACATTCAGGAAGCGTTCAATAAGAAGGTGCTTCTCTAGCAGTGCAATGATGAAGAAGAGGTCTCCCACAGAAGGCACTGAAGAACCCCCCCCATTCTGGACGTACTGGAAGAACTACACATTTCTGGACGTACTGGAAGAACTACACATTTCTGGACCGTACTGGGAAGGACTCCACATTTCTGGACGTACTGGGAAGGACTCCACATTTCTGGACGTACTGGAAGAACTACACATTTCTGACGTACTGGGAAGGACTCCACATTTCTGGACGTACTGGGAAGGACTCCACATTTCTGGACGTACTGGGAAGGACTCCACATTTCTGGACGTACTGGGAAGGACTCCACATTTCTGGACGTACTAGGAAGAACTACACATATTTGGACGTACTGGAAGACTACACATTTCTGACGTACTGGGAAGAACTACACATATTTGGACGTACTGGAAGGACTACACATTTCTGGACGTACTGGAAAGACTACACATTTCTGACGTACTGGAAGGACTACACATTTCTGGACGTACTGGAAGGACTACACATTTCTGACGTACTGGGAAGGACTACACATTTCTGACGTACTGGAAGGACTCCACATTTCTGGACGTACTGGGAAGGACTACACATTTCTGGACGTTACTGGGAAGGACTACACATTTCTGACGTACTGGGAAGGACTCCACATTTCTGGACGTACTGGAAGAACTACACATATTTGGACGTACTGGAAGGACTACACATTTCTGACGTACTGGGAAGGACTCCACATTTCTGGACGTACTGGAAGAACTACACATATT
Source organism: Panulirus ornatus (assembly GCF_036320965.1). Taxonomy (NCBI): domain Eukaryota; kingdom Metazoa; phylum Arthropoda; class Malacostraca; order Decapoda; family Palinuridae; genus Panulirus; species Panulirus ornatus. The sequence continues at coordinate 69,227,369 of NC_092224.1, forward strand.
TGGACGTACTGGAAGAACTACACATTTCTGACGTACTGGAAGGACTCCACATTTCTGGACGTTACTGGGAAGGACTACACATTTCTGACGTACTGGGAAGGACTCCACATTTCTGGACGTACTGGAAGAACTACACATTTCTGACGTACTGGGAAGGACTACACATTTCTGACGTACTGGAAGGACTACACATTTCTGGACGTACTGGAAGACTACACATTTCTGGACGTACTGGAAGAACTACACATTTCTGACGTACTGGAAGGACTCCACATTTCTGGACGTTACTGGGAAGGACTACACATTTCTGACGTACTGGGAAGAACTACACATTTCTGACGTACTGGGAAGGACTCCACATTTCTGGACGTACTGGAAGGACTCCACATTTCTGGACGTACTGGAAGACTACACATTTCTGACGTACTGGAAGGACTACACATTTCTGGACGTACTGGAAAGACTACACATTTCTGGACGTACTGGAAAGACTACACATTCTGGACGTACTGGAAGACTACACATTTCTGACGTACTGGGAAGGACTCCACATTTCTGGACGTACTGGGAAGGACTCCACATTTCTGGACGTTACTGGGAAGGACTACACATTTCTGACGTACTGGAAGGACTACACATTTCTGACGTACTGGAAGGACTCCACATTTCTGGACGTACTGGAAGGACTACACATTTCTGACGTACTGGGAAGGACTCCACATTTCTGGACGTACTGGAAAGACTACACATTTCTGGACCGTACTGGGAAGGACTACACATTTCTGGACGTACTAGGAAGAACTACACATTTCTGGACCGTACTGGGAAGGACTACACATTTCTGGACCGTACTGGGAAGGACTACACATTTCTGGACCGTACTGGGAAGGACTACACATTTCTGGACGTACTGGAAGAACTACACATATTTGGACGTACTGGAAGAACTACACATTTCTGGACCGTACTGGGAAGGACTACACATTTCTGACGTACTGGGAAGGACTACACATTTCTGGACGTACTGGAAGAACTACACATATTTGGACGTACTGGAAGACTACACATTTCTGACGTACTGGAAGGACTCCACATTTCTGGACGTACTGGAAGACTACACATTTCTGACGTACTGGAAGGACTCCACATTTCTGGACGTACTAGGAAGAACTACACATTTCTGACGTACTGGAAGGACTACACATTTCTGACGTACTGGAAGGACTACACATTTCTGGACCGTACTGGGAAGGACTACACATTTCTGACGTACTGGGAAGGACTCCACATTTCTGGACGTACTGGAAGGACTACACATTTCTGACGTACTGGAAGGACTACACATTTCTGACGTACTGGGAAGGACTCCACATTTCTGGACGTACTGGAAGACTACACATTTCTGACGTACTGGAAGGACTACACATTTCTGGACGTACTGGAAGACTACACATTCTGGACGTACTGGGAAGAACTACACATTTCTGGACGTACTGGAAGAACTACACATATTTGGACGTACTGGAAGAACTACACATTTCTGGACGTACTGGAAGACTACACATTTCTGACGTACTGGAAGGACTACACATTTCTGGACGTACTGGAAGACTACACATTTCTGACGTACTGGAAGGACTACACATTTCTGACGTACTGGGAAGGACTCCACATTTCTGGACGTACTGGAAAGACTACACATTTCTGGACGTACTGGAAGACTACACATTTCTGGACGTACTGGGAAGGACTCCACATTTCTGGACGTACTGGGAAGGACTCCACATTTCTGGACGTACTGGAAGGACTACACATTTCTGACGTACTGGGAAGAACTACACATTTCTGGACGTACTGGAAAGACTACACATTTCTGGACGTACTGGAAGACTACACATTTCTGACGTACTGGAAGGACTACACATTTCTGACGTACTGGGAAGGACTCCACATTTCTGGACGTACTGGAAGAACTACACATATTTGGACGTACTGGAAGGACTCCACATTTCTGGACGTACTGGGAAGGACTCCACATTTCTGGACGTTACTGGGAAGGACTACACATTTCTGGACGTACTGGGAAGAACTACACATTTCTGGACGTACTAGGAAGAACTACACATTTCTGGACCGTACTGGGAAGGACTACACATTTCTGGACGTACTGGAAAGACTACACATTCTGGACGTACTGGAAAGACTACACATTTCTGGACGTACTGGGAAGGACTACACATTTCTGACGTACTGGAAGGACTCCACATTTCTGGACGTTACTGGGAAGGACTACACATTTCTGACGTACTGGGAAGGACTACACATTTCTGACGTACTGGGAAGGACTACACATTTCTGGACGTACTGGGAAGAACTACACATTTCTGGACGTACTGGGAAGGACTACACATTTCTGGACGTACTGGGAAGAACTACACATATTTGGACGTACTGGGAAGGACTACACATTTCTGGACGTACTGGAAGAACTACACATTTCTGGACGTACTGGAAAGACTACACATTTCTGGACGTACTAGGAAGAACTACACATTTCTGACGTACTGGAAGGACTACACATTTCTGGACGTACTGGAAGAACTACACATTTCTGACGTACTGGGAAGGACTCCACATTTCTGGACGTACTGGAAGGACTCCACATTTCTGGACGTACTGGAAGGACTCCACATTTCTGGACGTACTGGAAGAACTACACATATTTGGACGTACTGGAAGAACTACACATATTTGGACGTACTGGAAGACTACACATTTCTGGACGTACTGGAAGAACTACACATATTTGGACGTACTGGAAGAACTACACATATTTGGACGTACTGGAAGAACTACACATATTTGGACGTACTGGAAGAACTACACATTTCTGGACGTACTGGAAGAACTACACATTTCTGGACGTACTGGAAGACTACACATTTCTGACGTACTGGAAGGACTACACATTTCTGGACGTTACTGGGAAGGACTACACATTTCTGACGTACTGGGAAGGACTACACATTTCTGGACGTTACTGGGAAGGACTACACATTTCTGACGTACTGGAAGGACTACACATTTCTGGACGTTACTGGGAAGGACTACACATTTCTGACGTACTGGGAAGGACTACACATTTCTGGACGTACTGGAAAGACTACACATTTCTGGACGTACTGGAAGAACTACACATTTCTGGACGTACTGGAAGACTACACATTTCTGACGTACTGGGAAGGACTACACATTTCTGACGTACTGGGAAGGACTCCACATTTCTGGACGTACTGGGAAGGACTCCACATTTCTGGACGTTACTGGGAAGGACTACACATTTCTGACGTACTGGGAAGGACTACACATTTCTGACGTACTGGAAGGACTCCACATTTCTGGACGTACTGGAAGAACTACACATATTTGGACGTACTGGAAAGACTACACATTTCTGGACGTTACTGGGAAGGACTACACATTTCTGACGTACTGGAAGGACTACACATTTCTGGACGTACTGGAAGAACTACACATTTCTGACGTACTGGAAGGACTACACATTTCTGGACGTACTGGAAAGACTACACATTTCTGGACGTACTGGAAGACTACACATTTCTGACGTACTGGAAGGACTACACATTTCTGACGTACTGGGAAGGACTGCACATTTCTGGACGTACTGGGAAGAACTACACATTTCTGGACGTACTGGGAAGGACTCCACATTTCTGGACGTACTGGGAAGGACTCCACATTTCTGGACGTACTGGAAGGACTCCACATTTCTGGACGTACTGGGAAGGACTCCACATTTCTGGACGTACTGGAAGAACTACACATATTTGGACGTACTGGGAAGAACTACACATATTTGGACGTACTGGAAGGACTACACATTTCTGGACGTTACTGGGAAGGACTACACATTTCTGGACGTTACTGGGAAGGACTACACATTTCTGACGTACTGGAAGGACTCCACATTTCTGGACGTTACTGGGAAGGACTACACATTTCTGACGTACTGGGAAGGACTCCACATTTCTGGACGTACTGGAAGAACTACACATATTTGGACGTACTGGAAGAACTACACATATTTGGACGTACTGGAAGGACTCCACATTTCTGGACGTACTGGAAGACTACACATTTCTGACGTACTGGGAAGGACTACACATTTCTGACGTACTGGAAGGACTACACATTTCTGGACGTACTGGAAGACTACACATTTCTGGACGTACTGGGAAGGACTCCACATTTCTGGACGTACTGGGAAGGACTCCACATTTCTGGACGTACTGGAAGGACTACACATTTCTGGACGTTACTGGGAAGGACTACACATTTCTGACGTACTGGGAAGGACTCCACATTTCTGGACGTACTAGGAAGAACTACACATTTCTGGACGTACTGGAAGAACTACACATTTCTGGACGTACTGGAAGGACTACACATTTCTGGACGTACTGGAAGACTACACATTTCTGGACGTTACTGGGAAGGACTACACATTTCTGACGTACTGGGAAGGACTCCACATTTCTGGACGTACTGGAAGACTACACATTTCTGACGTACTGGGAAGGACTCCACATTTCTGGACGTACTGGGAAGGACTCCACATTTCTGGACGTACTGGAAGAACTACACATTTCTGGACGTTACTGGGAAGGACTACACATTTCTGGACGTACTGGAAGGACTACACATTTCTGACGTACTGGAAGGACTCCACATTTCTGGACGTACTGGAAGAACTACACATATTTGGACGTACTGGAAGACTACACATTTCTGGACGTACTGGAAGGACTCCACATTTCTGGACGTACTGGAAGACTACACATTTCTGGACGTTACTGGGAAGGACTACACATTTCTGGACGTTACTGGGAAGGACTACACATTTCTGACGTACTGGAAGGACTCCACATTTCTGGACGTACTGGAAGGACTACACATTTCTGGACGTACTGGGAAGGACTACACATTTCTGGACGTACTGGGAAGACTACACATTTCTGGACGTACTGGGAAGGACTACACATTTCTGGACGTACTGGGAAGGACTACACATTTCTGGACGTACTGGGAAGACTACACATTTCTGGACGTACTAGGAAGAACTACACATTTCTGGACGTACTGGGAAGGACTACACATTTCTGGACGTACTGGGAAAGACTACACATTTCTGGACGTACTAGGAAGAACTACACATTTCTGGACGTACTGGGAAGGACTACACATTTCTGGACGTACTAGGGAAGAACTACACATTTCTGGACGTACTGGGAAGGACTACATACACTGACACTCTCCTCTGCTACGCACGTTGAGGAAAGGCTTTAGTCATCGACTTGCGTATGGGAAATCCTGTAAGACTTCGTTCCCTTTCTCTACTCCAGACCCAACCCCTTACTGGCATGACGGGCATTAGAGACCAGAGTATCATCCCTGAAAATCGAATGGTGCCACAGGTACAGTGCCAGGAAACAGGGCAAACATTTCAATCCTGAACTTCTTGGTTACTGTGTGTTAAGAGGCGTAATGAACCGCTTGTTTGAAGACGCTGGAATACTCGCTGAGCAACTGGGTTGTGTGGAGAGGACGCAGGCCTGCGGGTTGGGCCACAGACAGGTCGACAGAGGAGAGGTGCAACGCTCTGCCCTCAGATTAAGCTGTGGAGTCGGATGTTCCCCTGAAAGCAACGTCGATGAAGGAAGGAGTTCTATAGACCCTAGGATGTTGCGTAGGTGTTACGAGTACTAGATGTTACAGTAGGCTGTACATGTACTCTGGGTTGTACATGTACTATGGGGTACTGTAGTTGGCGTCTTGTATCGCTTGGAGATCCTTCAGTGTGTTTCTCGTGTTACTTTAAGTATGTGTCATGTATCATTAAAGGCGTCCTGGAATACGTGTCCTGTATCGCATGGTAGTCCTGGAATACTCGTTCTACGTCACTCGGGGGTCCTGCAGTTTGTATCATCTTGCTAGGAGATCCTGTATAGTCTTTTCAGGGACAACTGTATTAAAATTGAGGTAGAATTAGACAAAAATTATTTTTCGTAGTTCTCTTGGGGAAATGAATGAAACATCGGCATTTTTCCCTTGTAAACTGCCTCATAGTTAATTTCCTTCAGCAAATCAATTTCGACTGAGAGAAAAAAAATAGTATGGCCTCAAGATGGACTCCAGACGAAGCGGTGAACGTAGCCGATTCTGGACGAACTTCATTTACGAGAAGGTTCTCTCGCGAGACACACCAGTGCACGGGAGAGTGAGCACCGCCTGGAGGCATTCGCAACGCTGGTTGCAATTGTTGCAATGATACTTGTATCCAGTCAGCAGTTGCAAGATGCGGTCGAGACACTTCGAACAATTGCCCGAGCAGAATGGTGTATATGTATGTTTTTTTTTTTATGAATTTCTAAGATGAAATATTTTAATCTGTATTAAGAGCGCTTAATAGCCTTAGAAGCTCCAGTGCTTCTCATATGAGCCTAAGCTTTGTGATTCAAATCATAGCAGAATGTTGGGTTGACAAAGTGCTGTTCCATAGCAACATTGTCATCGCTGGTGTACAGGCTCTGGTATAGAGGCAGAAGTCTGTTAAGTCGTGACTCATGTACAAAATGTGCGAGACCTTTCCATTCCATCTTATACACTTTGAACAGTTCTCTGCAAGACACGATCATCAAAGTAGTCGTGTCTACATCACAGTTGGAGTAGTATCTTGGACTCGGATAGCAGTGTTCCTTTCAGAGTTTTCTGAATCACTAGAATAAAAAGATATTTCCTGATTCAGTCGATCAGTGACAAGTGGGTAAACATCTTTTTTGTTTCTTCACTGTAGTTTTCAGTCGGGCCCGTTACTGGTGTGTCCACTAGGTGGGGAAGTAAATGGCACAGGTTGGCATATCTCTTGAAGTACATCATCATATTCAGAATCATCATCATCATCATCATCATCATCATCATCCACTAGACGCTAGACTTGATGGTGAAATTCATTTGCATACTGGAAGCACAAATTGAATATAGATCATTCGGCCGTGAGCACAGTCGTTTCATGTTCATCAATCCCAAATCGCTGAGACTGAAATCCATACCACTAGTCTCCGGGTATCCGGTTATGGGATCACGGATTTTCAATGTTCTTCAGATGGTGGTCGTGAGGAACGTCTGTAACCGTACACAGTTGGCCAGCAGGGCACCATCTGGCTTACCCAGAACTGCCGGGGGTTGAGCCTGGTTCACACACATCGCCCGTCAGTATCTGGTGGCTCGTGGGATCCTCACAGATTGCTGTAACAGCCCTGGACGATGGCCACCGCCGGGATTTGATCGTCATTACAAGCTGCTTCCGTTCCTCTGGCTCCCGTGCATTGTGCAACGACTCGCATATCCTACACGTCCATCCTCCGCGAGATGTCACTGAAAAGGGTTAAAGCTTGTTGCAGGAGATCGAGAAAGGTTCCACAACCCTTAATCTCTGTGTCATAGAGGTTGAGGGTTCTTAGTCTCTATGTCATAGAGATTAAGGGTTGTGGAGACGGGAGTAGTAAGATTTTGCGTCAAACCGTAAATTAGACAGAAGCTACGTCATCATGATGGTACTTTATAACATCTTTAGATTTTGAGTTCAAGCTCCATCGACAGAGATGCCATTGAGATTCCTGGTATCCACACCAGTGCCTTTGAACTTCTATAGATCTGACTGCTTCCAGGGAGCCTCTCTCTTGCCGGGTGTGACCACTTCGCGGACTGGTAGTCCTTTCTTCAACCTTTCCGCCGCTGGTCAACATATCTCACAAACCTGACATCTGGTTTAGCCCTCGATGTGTCGGCTGAACCATTCATTACGACGCCTTATTTCTGCTCGGTTTATTGTGGAAGTAGTTCCGTCGAATCATCAAAGGATTGTTGACGGTAGTCTTGATGAAGAGGGTGTGGAAACTGCCTCTGTCTCTATCTTGGTTTCCGATGTTTCAGTGGAGCGTTCCACTTTTGCCATGAGTGCTGAGTGACACCTGGAGAGCACCAGGCATTTTCGTGCCTTTTCTTAGTATGAGGAAGGGAATACGCGCTCTCATGACGTCAGCAATGGCTCGTATCTTAGCCAGGAATGAGATGATTGATGCCAATAACACGAATGAAGACTTTACGGCTTTGTTTAGACTTGAGAACCTATCACCAGTCTGCAACCATCACGGTGTCAATGAACCATATCTTTCCCTCAGAGAGTCCGGGAATGAGTGGCTGATGCATTATATAATGGTCCCTGAGAAGCTTATTGGAGTTTCACCATTTGATCACCTCGACGGAGGCCATCACCAACTCCACGAACAAGATGAGTCGCAATCATCCACGGAAGCTCTGCAATGTCTTATTGATCGAGTCTTATGTCACCCACCGACGCTGGAGGAGTCTGGAAGTATGTGTTATACTGGGGTGGAATGTTGTGTGTTGGCTGATCAGATGTAGCAAGAAATTTCAGTTTCCTTTTTGAGCAGAAGACCATAGTACTGAATTTCTGAGAGCCGAAAGGATGGTATCACTCTTATCATCCATCTGCCGTGATGTCCTCTGGTGTTAATTTATCCTCAGCGAGAACAGCTGCATCAAGCAGAATCACCGCTCGAACTTAATGATCTTCGCACTACAATGTTGTGAGTGCCAGGGTCCTCAGCATCGCCGATCACACTTGGCCGGGCTTGAGGTCGACCCGGAGGAGCAGCCGTGGTCACAAAGCATAGCTTC
>NC_092224.1:69238649-69306149 GCF_036320965.1 Panulirus ornatus
ATATATATATATATATATATGTGTGTGTGTGTGATACCCAGAAGGAGAATGAATCGCTTATCGTGTTTCGTTTTCCCTCTTAGTTATGAGCAAGTATTTAGATCGCGCGTACCACTGTGATTTCTACCATTGTATTTACCAAATCCTCCAGGGCCAGGTTGTATGAGAGTCCTGGTGTTATCCAGCACCATACGTAAGGCCACTGTGTGGCCCAAGGCTCAGCTACCTCGAACAGCAAGGAAATGTTGACGCCTTTGGAGAGAACAATTCTTTGACGAAACTTGACTGCCAGTTATACAGTCACGCTTAAGGTGACTTTTCACTCGTTGTGTAGCCTTCGGCAGGCGGTGTCCGGTAACACCAGATACACACGAGTTTACTTCATACCTTTGGGTCACTCTGAATAGACAGTCTCTCCCACCGACCAAAACACGTAACATTCCAGGCATCGTACACGACACACACATGACATTCACGCCCCAAAGCAAAACTTCAACATACAAACTGAATGTCCTCAGAACACTGACTGTCTCTCACCAGCCTGGTGGTATTCCACCTTCCTAAAACCTGATACAACATGTTTACAAACCACTTAAACTAGTGGACTGAAAATGATCGCTTGTTGCCTAGCAACCACAAACCCTCAACACCTTCACATTGAAATAAGGATCCTCCCAATACAGCCCCACCTCAACATGCTTGGCACTACAGTAGACCACCTCCCACCCAAACCACTGTGACCACTATCACCCAAATAGGATTAAGACGCTTACTCCTGCGGCCTTTTGTATGTTCCTGGGTCTGCCTCGCTAACGTGGGAACCGGCGATGAGGTACGGAAAAAAATTATCCTGATATCACTTTTACGCCTTAGCGACCTAGCACACATCCAGTCTCTCACTGTCATGTTTGATGCTCCAAAATTAGAACCCAGCATCCACAGCCACACACCACTCTTTGGTTCATCTCCATCGCTTCGCCTGCCCTAGCTTATCTTACTGACAGTTTGCCCCCATATATCACATTAATTCAAATCTTTCTATCCACTGTACACTTTTCGCCCCTGAATATTCAGGCTCGTGATGCCCTAAATCCTCCTTCACTCCCTCCCTCTGTCTCGTCTGGCACCCCCTCCTTCATCCAGCTCTGACACATATCTTTTAGTCAGTCAGTCTTTGTTTGTCTTTCCCATATACCTGAACCATTTCAGTTCTCCCAGGTTGGCCCTCTCAGACTATCTTACCACCATACCTGTTCCTGATGCAGTTATTCCTCTTACGATACATCCATCTTACTCGACATATCTTCTTCTGGTATATAATATCAAGTATATCAACCCATCTTCCTTTCTTCTGTGTCTAGGTCTCAAGACACAACCGTACAAACACTGTCAGGACTACAAGACCTTCAAGCTTGAGCACCTTTGCCTCAACAGACACTGACCTCTCTTTTCCCATGGCCTTTAATGTAGCCCATTCCCCACCTGGTGACTCACTGTGACCCTCATGTTTTCATCAGCCATCACTGCCGCTCCCAGGTAACTATGGCACTTCAGTCCCTCCTGGTCCTCCCCGTTTAAATACCACACGCAGACTATCTCATCTTATCCCTCCCGGGGCGCCTCATCACCTTACTTTTGTTGATTATTTACTCTGAACTTTGTCCTTTCACACACTACCCCAAACTTTGATCCCACCTTCTAGACGTTCGCTTTGGAGTCTGCCACCAGGACCGTGTCATCTGCAAACAACAGTTGATTCATCTCCCAAGCTCCTCCACTCGGAGCATACTGTAGACCGGCCCCCGTATTCCAAAGACCCTTTCATAACCTCCCTCCTCACCACCACCATCTCACGAACACATTGCACAGCCAAGGTGATGTTACACATCTTGGACACAGACACACCTTCCCCTGCGACCACTTTCTCATCTGCTCTCCTCACTTACTTTTTTTATGTCCTCGTATGTTTTTATTTGTTTTCCTCATACCCTTCACCACTTACTAAAACATTTTCTTGTTCTACATGAAGTTTACGGATACTCTCTCGCGCCATCTCTCATTTCCCCCCCCCCCCCCCCCCCCCCCCTCTTTTTTCGGTTCCTGTACCTTTCTCTTGAGCTCCTGCTGCTTCCTCTTGTACTCATAGTCGCTTCCACACACCTCGCTCTTCTCTTTCTCAATAGCTTTTGAACTTCCTTATTAATTACCCTTTTATCGTACTGACAAATCCCACATTCTTCATGCCATACACTTTGGCACATTTGAGTTATGCTTCCTTATTTATATACACTCTTCCACTACGATAGTATCATTCTCTCTCTCTCTCTCTCTCTCTCTCTCTCTCTCTCTCTCTCTCTCTCTCTCTCTCTCTCTCTCTCTCTCTCCTTATATAGTGTGTGTGTGTGTGTGTGTGTGTGTGTGTGTGTGTGGATCGTGCATGTAAGCAAACATGCCGTACAAAGAGAATAACTCCACGCAGATATTCATCTTCATACATCGGTAGTATTATTGGATATCATCATTATGGTCCTGCGAATCATTTCAGTCATCTTCCAGGAAGGCTGGCGTCCAGATTGCCTTAGTTCCAAGGTAAACTGGCATCTAGAGTGACTTGGTTCCACAGAAGGCTGGTGTCTAGACAGTCTTGGTTCCTCGGAAGGCTGGTACTCAGAAGTCGTTTCCAGGGAGTCTAGTGTACAGACTGGCTTGGTTCCCCGGGAGCCTGGAGTCCAGACTGGCTTGGTTCCCCGGGAGGCTGATGACTATGGAAGAATGGGAGAGACTCTGGCAACAAACTGTTGAAGGAGGAAGGTGATTGGTATGCTGGACATGGTGATGCCAACCTGTGGTCCGTGTCGATCTCCAGCTACCGTTGATGGTCTGTTAGTCTGGACGCTATGGATTGTGGACTCCTCTCCCCCCAGGCCTTTTTTTCCTCTTTCAGTGTTGGGGGAGGAGGAAGGAGAAGGGCAGGGGCAAGACACAGATGAAACAGAAGAATATGGAGAGGGTACAGATGTATGGTGAAGGTTACGATGGACGCGTATTTTTGGCGCTTATCTATATACCCCCGGCAGACTTGGGGGATATGTGTGTGTGTGCTTATTTGTGTGTAGTGGTGCTTGTTGGTCTAGGAAGGAAATTGGCAGAGCAAAGTTACAGTATTGTTCGTTATGTGAGACTGACTGAAGTCTGTCTCTCTCTGTGTTTGGAGGCTCTGTGAAGAACCAAGTGTGTTCCAGCGTTGATGTCGATTTCTGGAACATGTCCATAGTTTACCGTTGTCGTCAGGTTTCTGTCGTACGTTTTGTCCTGCTTCGCTTCAAGCAGGTACCAAATAGTTTTAAGGCTTTAATAATGTTCTTCGGCAGTAGCGATATGTGGCGGTATTTTTCATTTGTGAGGGATTGTACAGCCTTATTTTGTATCCTGCGTAGGTTCCATCATGCCTGATTTGGAGGCGACGGTGGTGTGTGGGGGAAATTGGGAGGTACGTCAGAATGGGTTGGGTCGAAGCCTTTACCAGATATGATTTGTGCCACTCAGGTACGTGCCGGAATATGTGTAGGCTCGCCAGGGCTGCCGTGTCTCGTGTAATTCTTTTGATGGCATGTTATGTCAAGCCTCATGTAAGTGTGTGGCCCAGGATGTTACACAACACTTGTATTGCATCATCGGCTTACCTTCTGTGGCTGTGTTGCCGAGGTTTATTTTCCTGAGTGTTACAGTGTGAAACTTATTTCGTGTTTTCTCAAGTGTTTCGAAGCTTTTAACTCTAGGTGTCTCTGATGGGTGTGTTGAGGTATGGTGTTACAAGAGACTGGTATATGAGTGGCGTCGTGTGTGTATAACATGTCCATTCTCCTTCCATTCTCCTTGCTGGAGGTGGAATGTCAGTTGTGTAGGTGATGATGATGAACATCGTCGGGGACAGAACACTGCCTTGGGGAACCCCAGCCCAGTCAGTAATCGTTTGGTAAAGGGGAATGTGGCTGATGTTGCAGAACTGATGACGATTGTGTATGTACGCTGGTGGAGGGAGTTGCATGGTGGTTTGTATGACCAGACTGCTCGTTCGTCCACGCTTGGCTCATGGCTTAACTCGTCGTGCCTGACACCCCCCCCCCCCCCCCCCCCGTATCGATCGCCCGTGTAATCCCTGAGGAGAAAATTATTTTGGGGAGTGTCCACCGCAAGCCGTCACGGCTTATTGCCTGGCGCATTGAGGGTGCGACACTTGAGCACGTCTCTTGAAGACGAAGGTGCGACCTCTTGGATATGGCGGTGTGGCCTTCGAAGAGTCAGATATTAAGACCAGAGCACCCGCTGGTGTGGTCAGTTTGCTGAAGAGGAGACCATAAAGTTTATGGAACAGGCTGGCTAAGGCTCGAACGTGACGACCAGGTGAATTACAAGGAAGAATAATAGAATATTGATAGAATATTCACAAGTCCTTTGGTTAAGACCAGAGTCGGGGTGTCAGTACTGACTCACACAGGCATGTCTTATGTTGCCGACATTTATAGTATCACTCTCGCGTTTCAGTGATGCATGACCTTATGTTTAGCCCGGGGAGGGAGGCTCCAGTGTCCGTTCTTAGAAGACAATTGATTCTTTTTTTTTTTTGGATAAGAATGTGATTTGATTATCACAGCTGATATGTAATGTACATGTACAAAAAGTGGTAACGAAAGGAATTGAATTTCTCTCTCTCTCTCTCTCTCTCTCTCTCTCTCTCTCTCTCTCTCTCTCTCTCTCTCTCTATATATATATATATATATATATATATATATATATATATATATATATATATGTACAATTCAGTTTGTGCAGTGGATAGCGTCGCTGTTTATGATTCTCACACGGGCCCCTCAGGATTCGAAGCCTGGATGCGCCAGTCGTGTTACATCCAACCCAGGTGTTCATCCTCCTCCTCATCCTCCCCCTCCACCTCCCAGGGCTGGTCGATAAGCAGGTACCTGGCTTAGTCTTGGGTGAGTGTGTGTATATACGCAAGAGGGTAAAGATATGGTACGTATATACAAGGTTAAGAGACGGGGGCAACACGATTGTAAAACACTCTCCTTGTATCACACACACACACACACACACACACACACACACACACACACACACACACACACACATACCCAAGGGCGCCGGCCGTGTGCGCCAGTAATACATTAGCCATTAGGCGTGTACGCTGCTGGATGTGTTGCTTGTGATATTGTGGGAAGCCTCTGGTGATAACGTTGGCGTGGGCAAACACGGCGTGGCTTGCCCCGCCCTTGCCTCACACCCTCCTCGCCGGGCTACGCTCGCAGATAAGATAAGACTTTGACTACCGTGTATGTGGTAATAGGCCGGCATTACCACACACTGAACGGCCGCTCCCTGTGTGTCCTTCTGCTGGATGTGGTGCCCTCCAGCAGCGGCATGAGCGAACTTGGCTGTTGTCTGGGCTTCGGATGATCATTGGCTCCGCCTGGCGACCCTAGTGTGTGTGTGTGTCAGCTGACGGCCAGGACCCCGCTGAGCTGAAGGCGGGTCACACGGGTCATACGGGAGTGAATTCGAGATGGGTCTTGATGGGTCACACGGGTCATATAGCTGACCTGCTTGACCCGAGATAAGGTCATAATCAGTTATATAATTCAAGATTTCTAAAGTCATAAACTTATGGTGTTATTTTTTTTCTTAAGAATCGATTATTCTTTGCGTTTTTACAACCTCATTTTTGGGTTAGGTTTTAGAGAATGGATTATGGTTATGATATTTTATATTACGGTCAAATATCTCTCGATATTTTGTAGTAGTATGTGACCATTGACTTATGATGCCGTGGTCAGACAGGGTGTGTGTGTGTGTGTGTGTGTGTGTTGGCCCGAGCGATCTATAATGCGCATTCACTGGCCGTAAGTGTGTGGGAGACTCTGTCACCTGCGCCTTGAAGGCCACAGTAACTGATACTCTTTCACAAGATTGCTGTCAAAATATTTCACTTTTATTTTCTTATAACCAACGTCTTTTTAATTACGTTTTCTACAGAGATGTTGATTTTAATCGTTGGCTTTTGTTTTATGTAAAAAGAATATGAATGTGTTTATCGTATTTTATTTTATTAGTAGAAAATATGAATGTGTTTATTGTCTTTTTTATTACTAGAGAGATGTCGTGTGAAGTAATGTCTGATCATCAACTTAGTTTTGGACACTTTACAAAAATATAGTCAGGTCCGGCGTGTGTTAGGCCATCGGGTCATGGGTCACGGATCACAGGGGTCAAGGGTCACTGGGGTCAAGGGTCACATGGGTCAAGGGTCGCACGGGTCAAGGGTCACACGGGTCAAGGCTGGTGACCCGGTACCAACTGTGGTCGAGGGTCAACATTTCCATGCCACACATAATGACAGGAACTTAAGACTATGTTGGGTCTGACATTTTGTCTTTGTTATTAATTACTTAGTAACGACCTAATGAGGTGACGTCACGCTTGCTATAACAACTCCTCAGGGGCTCAAAATCACCTCGTGCAACGGACGTGGTTGGAGGAAGGGGGACAAGCAGCGGCTCTGCCAACAGAGAAACACCACAACAAATATTACCAGTGTTGAACTACGTGTGGGAGCCATTATACCTGCCTGGTCGTGACGGCGGGAAGAGTTTAAGACATTAGATAACGCTCACGTGTTTTCACTCTCTGTTTGACTTGACACTAGCCCAGATTATGATGTCCTCAGTATATCCGAGGTCCAGCCCTCCAACCCTGGGGTGACTGAACTGATCCAGTACTACTGGCGTGTGTGTGTGTGTGTGTGTGTGTGTGAAGGTATATATTGATTGTAGTGATGGACGAGTGATAGTGGGCCGGCCACCAGGAACGTGTGTACGTGGGTGGATGTGCTGGCTATGAGGGAGGGGGGTCGTGGTGGGTGAAGGTGGGGGCTGGGAACACTGTCCCACCTACGTCCACACACACACACACACACTCGCACGTCACCTCCTCTTTAACATGCGATGTTGAATCTGATGGTTTCCTATTGCATGTGGATAATCATGGAATGACTCCTCTCTCTCTATCCCGCATCCCAGCTGGTTATGCGAAGGAATGCGGAATGCAAGAGGACAATCGAGTGTTTACAAAGCTGTTTGTGGTCTTGCAAGATATAGAAACTTATAGATCAATGTAGTAAGGTTAAAAGTACTTATGATATTTAAAGAGATAGACGCCTGTAAACATATTTAACTAAGGCGCCGCAAGTAACGTCAAGTTGGGGACTTGAAGCGAAATATTGATCAAGTCTATTCTTAAACGTATCTAAGTTAGTGGTCTCGACTGCTGTAACTGGTGGTGCATTCCGTGCGTTCCCTGTGTACAGGATCATGACCTGCCGTAAGGTTACATCAGGTCAGGGAAATTATTAAGGTTCAATCCACTTCGTCTTATCGAGTGATTCATGAGGGATTAGTATTGTCTCTCCACAGCAGAAGAGAAAGGTGATATTCTCTATGGGTAGAATTAAAGTATACAGTATGACCTGACTTGACCTCGAGTGGTGACCCCTAGTGCTGGTCTTAGCCAGGGGAAGGTTATCTGACATGACCTGACCTTGAGTGGTGACCCCTGGCTGGTATTGGTCTTAGTCAGGGGGAGGTTATCTGACCTGACCTGACCTTGAGTGGTGACCCCTGGCTGGTGCTGGAATTAGCCATGGGGAAGGGAGGGGAGTTGACTTTGTAGGGATGGAATAGAGGAGGAGGAGGACTGGCTGTGTGGGAGTGGGCTGGGGGAGGTGTGTTGCCGGGGTTCCACATGGGAATCCATTGGAAGGACAAGTAACATGAGACCTGAGGATCCGTGACCAGGTGATCTGCTGGAGGAGTCGAGGAGTGATCGGGAGTCCTAGTTGTAAAGGATGGAGAGACGATAGTAAGGTAGAGGACTTCTTCCCTCCCCATCACTGTAGATGGTGACAGGGTAGTAAGGTAGAGGGCACCTTCCCTCCCCATCACTGTAGATGGTAACAGGGTAGTAAAGTAGAGGGCCTCTTCCCTCCCCATCACTGTAGATGGTAACAGGGTAGTAAAGTAGAGGGCCTCTTCCCTCCCCATCACTGTAGATGGTAACAGGGTAGTAAAGTAGAGGGCTTCTTCCCTCCCCATCACTGTAGATGGTAACAGGGTAGTAAGGTAGAGGGCACCTTCCCTCCCCATCACTATAGATGGTGGCAGGTATTAAAGTAGAAGGCTCCTCCCTGTTAACACCATAGATGGAGAAAGGATAGTGAAGTATAAGGTTCCCCCCCCCCCACTCACCACTGTAGATGGAGACAGTAAAGTAGAAGGCTCCAACCCACTACTATAGATGGAGACAGTAAAGTAGAAGGCTCCAACCCACTACTATAGATGGAGACAGGATAGTAAAGTAGAGGGCACCTGTTGACTGCTGGAGTGAGGGAGGAGAGTAGTACAGGTCCTGTACCTCGCCTACATTGTTGGGGTAAAATGATGGTGGTTGTCGTGACCAGGGACCAGCCATGGGCTGTAGTGAAACATGCATGAGCTTGCCACTGATGTAGCCTGGGTATAGCTCCGTCCTGCTGGTGTAGCCCGGGGTGTAGCGCCGTCCTGCAGGTTTAGCCCGGGGTGTAGCGCCGTCCTGCTGGTGTAGCCCGGGGTGTAGCGCCGTCCTTCTGGTGTAGCCTGGGTGTAGCGCCGTCCTGCAGGTTTAGCCCGGGGTGTAGCGCCGTCCTGCTGGTGTAGCCCGGGGTGTAGCGCCGTCCTGCTGGTGTAGCCTGGGTGTAGCGCCGTCCTGCTGGTGTAGCCGGGGTGTAGCGCCGTCCTGCTGGTGTAGCAGGGGTGTAGCGCTCTCCAGCTGGTGTAGCTGGGGTGTAGCGCTGTCCTTCTGGTGTAGCCTGGGTGTAGCGACGTCCTTCTGGTGTAGCCTGGGTGTAGCACCGTCCTTCTGGTGTAGCCGGGTTGTGGCGCCGTCCTGCTGGTGTAGCAGGGGTGTAGCGCCGTCCTGCTGGTGTAGCAGGGGTGTAGCGCTCTCCTGCTGGTGTAGCCGGAGTGTAGTGCCTCCCTGCTGGTGTAGCAGGGGTGTAGCACTCTCCTGCTGGTGTAGCCGGAGTGTAGCGCCGTCTTGCTGGTGTAGCCGGGGTGTAGCGCCGTCCTTCTGGTGTAGCCCGGGAGTAGCGCCGTCCTTCTGGTGTAGCCCGGGAGTAGCGCCGTCTTGCTGGTGTAGCCTGGGTGTAGCACCGTCCATCTGGTGTAGCCGGGGTGTAGCACCGTCCTTTGGTGTAGCCGGGTTGTAGCGCTGTCCTGCTGGTGTAGCAGGGGTGTAGCGCTCTCCTGCTGGTGTAGCCGGAGTGTAGCGCCGTCCTGCTGGTGTATGCGTGTATGTGTTCGTCTATTGATCCCGGCCAGCTGGTCGCGGGGGTAGGGGGGGGGGTGGAGGGGAGAGGGGGGGAGGGGGAGGGGGTGTTGGCGGTCGTAAAAATGGGATTACACTCAGCTGGTGAGGATTCGCCTAGTACAGTAGTGGTGTCATTCAGGTGGTGGGCCAGCTGAATTAGTCGGTGGTTGGTGTTACCCGAGTACCTGCGTACGGCGGCACACGGACCTTGCTGGTGTCAGGTCCCCCTAGTTACCAGGCCCTCCCCGGTAGTGTTCCTTGGTTACCAGGCCCTCAACAGTGACCCCCCCCTGGTTACCAGGCCTCAGTAGTGTCCTCTGGTCACTAGACCTGAACAGTAAGGGCGTCCTGATCACCAGTTCTCAGTAGTTCCACCTGGTATTAAGCCTTGAGCAGTGTCCGCCTACTCACCAGGTTTCGGTAGTGTCGCCAGGTTGCCGGGCCTCAACAGTGTCCTCCTGGTCACCAGGCCTCAGCAGTGTCGCCCATTCACCAGGCCACAGCCTCGTCCCTGTTGACTAGGCCTCAACAAGGGGCCATGATCACCAGGTAGATGTTCCCGCACCACTGGAGTGTAGGAGGTACGTGGGAATGCATGGGAAGGACAGACAACAGGAGACCTGATGGCCCATAACCAGGTTAACTTTTATTATAACTGTAGACACAGGATAGTGAGGCAGAAGGCACCTTCCCTCCCACCTCGCCCTCTGGCTCAACTGCCGGCGGGGGGAAAAAGATGAGAAAGAAATTGCTACATGATATAGAGGAGCGAAGCTTATACTACCATGGGACTTTTATAGGAAAGTTTGGAGAAGGAGAAAAGGTCTTTGTCAACTTGACGACATCTGCAGTGCGGCTGGAGTATGAAAAAGGGAGACGTGGTGAGTGTTCAACTGGATATGTTGTTTTAAAAGAAGTATTAATGAAGTACTTGTCTAGTCTCCAGTTGAAGATGGTTGTGCCCACATTGCTCATACATCTTTCTGCCTTTTCTTCTTCGTTTCATCATTTCTGGTCGTTCAATCGCTGTGTACTGCGAAGAAATGGTCGTATGATGTGTTGCCGAAATCATTTCACATTTCTAACATTTCCATCAGATCTTGGGAGTCAGCTTTTTTTTCAGAGAGAGAGAGAGAGAGAGAGAGAGAGAGAGAGAGAGAGAGAGAGAGACAGACAGACAGACAGACAGACAGACAGACAGACAGACAGAGAAAGAGAGAGAGAGAGAGAGAGAGAGAGAGAGAGAGAGAGAGAGAGAGAGAGAGAATGATATTGTCTTTAAGCCTTCCTTCTTACGGCTTATTTCTGAATGACGAGAATAGTTTGAATCCGCTCAAGTTTCTCTTCATCTTTGAGCCTGTTTGGTAGACCAGAAGTGAGCGGCGTACTGCACATAAGGTCTCACCAGAGGGCAGGGTGATGGACGAGTCACGTACCCTTTGTTTTGTGGTCTGTGTTATCATGGTGGAGAGGCAGCAGCTGGCGGCAGCCTCCCACTTCCACTGCCAAGCAGGGGGGGAACGAAGGAACGCGTGGACGAAGAGTCTTCCAGTGATGTGAACACAGTTACAGTGATCATCATCTGTCCTCAAACTTACGAGGGAAAAAGAAAGATTTTCTAACTTTCCACAACGATTTACATTTTTTTTATTCGTTTATTGTAAGTGACAAATCCGTATGGATTAGTTACGGTTTTATAGTTATTCGCTCGTACTTTACAGATGAAAACGTGATCAGGAAATTGATTGCTTTCTCCCCTTCACCCCAGCTTCCTCCCCTACACCCCCACCTTCCTCCCCTTCACCCCAACTTCCTCTCCTTCACACCCACCTCCCTCTCCCCTTCACCCCGCACTTTTCCCCCTTCACCCCAACTTCCTCCCATTCACACCCACCCTCTTCTCCCCTTCACCCCGCACTTTCCTCCCCTTCACCCCACTTTCCTCCCCTACCCCGCAAATAGTGTTATATGACGTCCCACCTGCTGAAGAGTTCAGCATGTTTTCATTACCCTGAAGGTGAGTTTACCGCTGAAGTCCATCATCTCTGAAACATGTATGCAGATGGGCTTTTCCGTTAGGATTTCCGGTTTTGTCATTGCTCGAGTCCAGACCTGGTTTGACCAGTGGATTAACCGACCACCGTAATGACCTGTAATTGTAGGTACCTTCTACACGGGCGTGAAGGGCTGAGGTCATATATTTATATAATCCCGTAAAAAAATATATATATATACGTATATATGATGGGTACTTATCAGCTAATATATGGTAGGAGTTAGCACGCAGGTTACACCCCTATACAGAATCGTGCACATGTAAAATCTGCCTCGCCACACTCTCGCCACCATCACCTCTTGCCGCCAGAGATCCCTCGCACCCGAGTTGCAGTTTGGCACCACGACGGCATCGAACCCTTAGGGATTTGGACAGACCGCAACAAGAACAGATCCATCCCTACCCTTGTGCATCACCAGGAAACTGTCACCCTAGTGTTTGTTTGAAGATTGCTGAACACCTCCACAACCCGTAACCCTAGTGTCTGTTTGAACATTATTGAACACCTCCACAACCCATCACCCTAGTGTTTGTTTGAGCGCTGTTGAACACCTCCACAACCCATCACCCTAGTGTCTGTTTGAACATTGTTGAACACCTCCACACCCCCACCTCCACTCCCGTTTTACAGCTGCACTGTTCATATTGTACGTAATCCCTTTTATATAATATTTTCAGCCGTTGGCCGCAGTTCATAAACCGATTATTATTATTATTATTATTATTATTATTATTATTATTATTATTATTATTATTATTATTACTATTATAATTTATTATTATTATTATTATTATTATTATTATTATTATTATTATTATTATAATTATTATACTGTGTTCATAACCTCGCTCAGGCCCATACATAAACTCACCCATACATGGGTGGAGAGATTGGTCGCCTCACTAGGGTCAATACTTGCATGAGCAGGGGAGCGTCTGGTGGCGGGGTGGACACGGAGTCACCGTGAGCAACGGTCCAGTAGGTCAGCTGGTAATGTATACCTACTGACCGTAACCCCACTGATGATGGTGGTGGTAATGTAGTCTGGTACTGACCGTAACCCCACTGATGATGGTGGTGGTAATGTAGTCTGGTACTGACCGTAACCCCACTGATGATGGTGGTGGTAATGTAGTCTGGTACTGACCGTAACCCCACTGATGATGGTAGTGGTGGTAATGTAGTCTGGTACTGACCGTAACCCCACTGATGATGGTGGTGTAGTCTGGTACTGACCGTAACCCCACTGATGATGGTGGTGGTAATGTAGTCTGGTACTGACCGTAACCCCACTGATGATGGTGGTGGTAATGTAGTCTGGTACTGACCGTAACCCCACTGATGATGGTGGTGGTAATGTAGTCTGGTACTGACCGTAACCCCACTGATGATGGTGGTAATGTAGTCTGGTACTGACCGTAACCCCACTGATGATGGTAGTGGTGGTAATGTAGTCTGGTACTGACCGTAACCCCACTGATGATGGTGGTGTAGTCTGGTACTGACCGTAACCCCACTGATGATGGTGGTAGTGGTGGTAATGTAGTCTGGTGGCAGCGAGAGCCGGACAACCCGGAGCTAAACTCTCCTTCTGAGCACGACGGAACGACCCCTTGAGCACGGAGGTACGACCTGTCAAGCACGACAGAACGACCCCTTGAGTATCGTACCGTCGTATCGTACCCCAGCTTTGATCCGTGGGCGGTATATATATATATATATATATATATATATATATATATATATATATATATATATATATATATATATATATATGTGTGTGTGTGTGTGTGTGTGTATGAATTGATTATCAAGATCCAGGCAGTTAGTCTTTTTGGTAAGTGTCCAGGCTGTCCCGAGAGAGAGAGAGAGAGAGAGAGAGAGAGAGAGAGAGAGAGAGAGAGAGAGAGAGAGAGAGAGAGAGAATGGGAGTCGAAGTATTCAATAGGTTATTGGTACCTTGCTTGGTGGTGAGGTCTGGCCGAACGAGTATGCCAATCGTTTTATTTTTTGTCTATATTTTTGTTTTCTCCTACGAGCGTAGTAGGGAGGAGGCTGGCTGGCCCAGGGAAGGTAAAATGGAGGAGTGAAATATAGGTTTTACGGTCAACAGATGTGTTGTTGGGTTGTTGAAGTGAGTGAGTGATGTGTTGGACGGGTATATCTTAGTGTCTTATTGACATACCCCCAGCATACTGTGTGTGTGTGTGTGTGTGTGTGTGTGTGTGTTGTTGTTTCTTGGTACAGAGCAGGAGGTAAGCTAAGCCAGGCTAGGAGTTCTGTTGTTTGTGGAGCTTCCTTTATGGCTTTGAGTGTTCTTGGGATCCAGTTGTGTTACATGTGTGAGCCGCTCACGTGATCCTGCACGTAGCTGTGGTCTGTATCATCGTTGTCTCCTCGTTCCCGTCATATTCCCTGGCTCCGCCGGGCATCGCCGTAGCCCCACGCGCATACAACGTCCTCCCCAGAGCGTAATATGCAAGTGTGGTATTCGATCCCAACATATTTTCGATAGCAATAAGCATAATAATGCTCTGTTACTGTATGGATCTGAGGCTGGGTGTTTTGGTGTTCCGTAACGACATTGGAGCGTAGCTGTCACCAGGAGCATAGCTGTCACCAGGAGCATAGCTGTCACCAGGTTCGGTCAGAGGTTGGTGGGAGGTTGTATAGAGCAGTGTCTCCCTGGGAGTGGAAGGTAGGTACTTCGTGAGGGTGAGGAGAGGATTGCTAGTTATGTGAACATAGTACTGGGAGGAAGGCCTCAGGCCTTGTTCCTCTGACAGACTTGATTCTATATTTTCTTTCGTATCATCATCACAACTCCGGGTCTTACTTGTAACCTTATTTCTGCTGAACATTACCTGACTACTACCTCGACTAGTACCTTGCCTCCCTTGGAGACCCAACTCTCTAATAATGTCCTCACTAATCCCCATCACCTCCCCAGCAATGATTTTCACACACGAGTCCATGCCACTGCAGGAGGGAGGGAGTCGGTCTGTATTTATATCAATACCAGCATGCCTGCTGCATGACTCGAGCCCCGTGAATCTCCAAACTTTGACGTCATCTGGCTGAAGATTTGTGTGCCAACTATCTTCCATTGTTTCGCCTACTGCTCTCCTAACTCTGCAAACTTCTGCAACTCTCTTCGATTATCTGGGCTCCTGCCAACGAGGCTGTAACGTCCTTTCGTCCTGAGGTTCTCTGCTTCGAAGGCAGTAACGTCCGCCATAGGGAATGGCTTGAGTCCCTCCCATACAGACGGACGGTGAGGGGACAGAAGCCCCTCACGTTTTCTGTTCTTAATGGTCTGTAGCGAAGCATTACCCACCTTAACCTTATTCCATAACGTAGCGACCGCCCTTCTGACTCAGTGGCTCTGTCTTTCACCTTCATTCATTCGCTCTGTTGGTTCCCATTCTCTCCTCTGGTTAGTTCAGATGACCACGTTCTTGTAAAGGTGTCTGTATGAACGGCACCTGCTTCTCCAGCTGCTCCCTCCATACGTAAATATTGAGGTATTTCAGTACAGGTACTTCAGTACCCTGACTAGACTTGCACTGAAGATTCGGTGTTTGACTTTCCTTAGGTAGGTTACTTGCTCTCTCTGGTGGTGCTTCAGTTTGTGTCGAGGGTGTAGAAGAGGTTGCTGTTGCGGGAGTAGAAATATATCATCCTCTTCTTATCTCTTCTTCCAGTCCCTTGCATCAGCCGGTCCTACTCTGAGGCCATTCAGACAAGGGCTAGGCGTATCGGACCTGGAAAAAGCCTCCTTCCTCCGACAATCACTCAGCCTCCAGCTCTGCACCATATCCCTGCTACAATGTTATCCCTGAGGAGCAGCGCTCCATTTTGTAAAGGAAGCACCATAACCTCTCTTCTTCATCCACTCTTAACGTCTTCTGCCGTACTGCCTCTCCCTCAGTCATGCCTTCTGTCAGTGCTCTGGGTCTCTCCCCTTGACAGGGCAATTCGTTTGGGATTCCTTTTCACATTTGACGCCACCATGAATGACTGTAACTTTTCCTCACCCCCGATGCTCCTCTTATTATTCCTGTTACTCCTTGTAATCTGTTTTCGTACAGCCCAAAAAAAATTCTGTCTGTTGATAAGAAAGGCGTCCCGACTAGTGGCTTACATCCTCTTGTTTTGAGGGAGTGTGGCTCTTGAGCTTGTGCTTGTGTTTGTCTGTTCTGCTACTGTATCAAGACCAAAAGTTTCCGTTTTTGAGACATTGGAGGCATTGTTCCACCCTCTCCCGAAGAGAGGTGACAGTTCCATCGCTTCCATCTATAGTCCTCTTGCTCTTTGAATTCCAGCTGAACCTCACTTCCTTAAACACCTGGAATCTCACAGTCCTCACAGATCGTTAGGTTGGCTTTCGCGCAGCAAGATCCACCTGTGATGACCTTTCTTACCTTACTAATGGCTGGTCAACATGTCTGAGGGACTTTGGAGACTCCCATGTTCTTGCCCTTGATACATCAAAAGCTTTTACCAGAGTGTGGCATCGGAGTCGCATGTCCTGGTTCACCTCATTTGGCTTATCCCTCTATTCGATCTATCTCCATAGTTGTCAGTGGGTCAGCCTCTCCCTCTATGCTCCAAATGACAATGGTGTCCCTCACTCTGTCGTCTCTCTCCTACATTCCTATGATCTTCCTTCAACAGATGACCTGATACACTCATAACACTGATTGCTCAACACCGCATCTCTCCACTTCGCTCCATCCTCTCGTGCTCGATCTGTGATCTGCGTCTCTCAGCAAATTCCTCTTTAAACTCAGACTTCGACATGGTATGTCAGTGGGACAGACACAGCTTGGGGAAGTTTGATGCCTCTAAAACTCAGTTTCTGCCCACCTCCTCCCTCCCTTGCTAAAAACCTCCTCATAACTTTCCCATCTCCTTTGACAAGTCCGGAACTCCACCATTCAGTACGGTAGACAGACTGTGGATCAGTGACGATTAACCTGCCTTGGGAGGCCCATGAGACAAATAGCTACGTCTGCTTATAAGCAACTGGGAGACCTGTTATCTTAACTCTACGTAGGATGGATCCCTGCCTCTGAGGAATACTGGTTATGTTCTAGTTTCTGAGGTAGTATTTTGTTTTACAAACTAGACACAGTCGAGTCCTGTACGCATACAGTCCGACTTGCCAACTCACCCGCTCTGACTTCCAACCCCGCTCTACGCCTCAGTGTTGGTGTACTTTCCATCCTTTATAGACATTTCCTCTTGTTTCTTCTCCTTCGAGCTGGCTAGGGGTGTCCTCCCCAGTGTTAGTCAAACCCCGTCGTCCCGGACGGTCCTCCGTGTGTCTCATGATTACAATGCTGGTATTGACGCCTCCAGTGTGGGCCGCTCCCTCACCCTTACCTTACCGTAAAGTGAGCAGTGCTGAGACTCTCCACCTCCCTCATGTCTTCCCTAGCAACTGTGACGAACTCCTCACAGATGCTCACAGATCCTCGTCTTGACTGTAACCCCCCCCCCCCCTTTTGGAGTCCTCGTCTGTCAGTTCCTCCTCTAAACTTCAATTTTGTAGGTCGTGTAGATTTTCCACTTCATGTAAGACAGAATATTTCCCTCTTCTGTTCCTCTTTCTCCCTCATATTTACAACCCCTTTTTTGTACTTTAGATAAGGGTTAGACTCGATGTGGACTTTGGTCCGTGACTGGAACACAAAGAGAAGAAAAAAACATGTTATGCGATGTTTGGGACCTGATATTTTTTTCTTCCATAAATCCAACGATTTGCTTCTTAACTCCACGACGGTACAGCCCACGATCACGACGGTACAGCCCACGAGCACGACGGTACAGCCCACGAGCACGACGGTACAGACCACGAGCACGACGGTACAGCCCATGATCACGACGGTACAGACTACGAGCACGACGGTACAGCCACGAGCACGACGGTACAGCCCATGATCACGACGGTACAGCCACGAGCACGACGGTACAGCCCACGAGCACGACGGTACACCCCACGAGCACTGGTATGATAATCTGGTGCAAGACCTGACCTATATGACCGTAACCAGCCCAGGGCGTCAGTATACTGAAGGGGGGGTAAGACCTGCGCCAGGTAACCAGGGTGACGACGGTCGTAAGGTAGTATACACGTGGTGGTAGCGAGGGCTCGCCAGGGTCACGGTGTGTGTAGGTAGGAGTTTGCACCTTAGGGCCCCTCAGGAACGCGTTGCCGAGGCGGAGGTTGCTATACTTGACTGACGGGTTGAGTCTAGTGAGAGTGGATGACGGTGGTGACCAGACGGGTGTACCACAGACCCGGACACCCCACCACCTGGCCTGGTGAGGGCTGCTGGGTCATCACCACCACTAGGTGAGGGTCATCACCACCGCTAGGTGAGGGCTGCTGGGTCATCACCACCGCTAGGTGAGGGCTTCTGGGTCATCACCACCACTAGGTGAGGGCTGCTGGGTCATCACCACCACTAGGTGAGGGCTTCTGGGTCATCACCACCGCTAGGTGAGGGCTGCTGGGTCATCACCACCACTAGGTGAGGGCTTCTGGGTCATCACCACCACTAGGTGAGGGCTGCTGGGTCATCACCACCACTAGGTGAGGGCTTCTGGGTCATCACCACCACTAGGTGAGGGCTGCTGGGTCATCACCACCACTAGGTGAGGGTCATCACCACCGCTAGGTGAGGGCTGCTGGGTCATCACCACCACTAGGTGAGGGCTGCTGGGTCATCACCACCACTAGGTGAGGGCTGCTGGGTCATCACCACCACTAGGGGAGGGCTGCTGGGTCATCACCACCACTAGGTGAGGGCTGCTGGGTCATCACCACCCCCAGGTGAGGGCTATAAGGAGCCACTACCAATGTTCAGCCATAACGTTCCATATGTTCTCGAGAGAACAATATTGTAGAACGTTCTTGAGGCAGAGGAGGAGTGGGTCGTGCTGGTGTGAGTGGTGGTCGTGTTATAGGATTTAGAATCTATAAGTATTTTTTGCCTTTTAATTCTTAGAAATCGTTTAGTGAGTACTGTGAGGGCAAGTTTTAGTACAGGGTACCGTGGTGTGTGTGTGTGTGTGTGTGTGTGTGTGTGTGTGTGTGTGTGTAGTGTTGTGGTGATGATCAATATTAGCCAGTCTGTCTCCACGGTTGGCGCCAGCGGTCCTGCTGTGCTGTTGTACTCCACGCCCCGTCTTTCTTCCTCCCCTAGCCCCCACGCTCCCTCCTCCTGCCTCCCCTAGCCCTCACGCTCCCTCCTCCTGCCTCCCCTAGCCCCCACGAGCCCTCCTCCTGCCTCCCCTAGCCCCCACGAGCCCTCCTCCTGCCTCCCCTAGCCCCCACGGGCCCTCTTCCTGCTTCCCCTAGCCCTCACGCTCCCTCCTCCTGCCTCCCCTAGCCCCTACGGGCCCTCCTCCTGCCTCCCGTAACCCCCACGAGCCCTCCTCCTGCCTCCCCTTGCCCCCACGCCCTCTCCTCCTGCCTCCCCTAACCCCCACGCCCCGTCTTCCTGCCTCCCCCTTGCCCCCACGCCCCCTCCTCCTGCCTACTCTAACTCCCTCGCCGCCTCCCCCTAGCCCCACGCCTCCTCCTCCTGCCTCGGGCCCTCACACCACGCCCCCCTGCTCCCGCCTCTCTAGTCCCACGGTTTCATATCACACCCACGCCCTCCCTCTTCCCTGTGCCACGCCCTGTAACACGCCCTTTAGATTCACACCCACAAACCCACGCGTTCGTATCCACGCTCTCTAGTTCACGCTATATGACCCACGTCCTCTGACCCACGCCTGCTGCTCTGGGCCACATAACGCGCGCGCCCTATGACCCACAGCTGTAGGTCTGGGCCACTTGTCCACTCTGTCTTCACTACCCACACCCCCACACCATCTACACTAACCACACCCCACACCATCTACACTACCCACACCCCACACCATCTACACTACCCACACCATCAGAGCTACCCTCACCCCACCCTATTTACTCTACCCACACCTTGTAGCATTACACTACCCACACCTTGCTTCATCGACACTACCCAAACCCTCACCACACCATGTACACTACAAGTCTGACTTGGGTATTAACGTGATCCTGTCCCCGGAGACCTATATAGGAGGGAATCCACAATAGAGTGACTTTAATCCCATTACCATTAATGCTCACATACCTGTCTGTACCAGGCTCCGGAGACCAGCATGTGACATTCTGGTCTCGAGGTATTTAGGGTAATGGTGAGAATTGTCGTGGATATAATTAAAGTGTAAGTGTGTGTGTGTGTGTGTGTGTGTGTGTGTGTGTGTGTGTGTGTGTGTGTGTGTGTGTGTGTGTGTGTGTCTGTCGTCTGCGCCAGCTCCGGAGCCATGAGTTGAAGCGACCAGTTCATATCGTGTATGGTCATTTGTTGCAAAAGAGAAATCGTGATTTCTCTGTACAGAAGTGAACAATGTGGAGATGATTTTAGAAAGTTTTACTCAGGTTATAAGTGTCCTTTCCATCAATGACAACTGCATTCTTTGCAGAAAGTTCCTCCCCCTCCCCAGAAAAAAAGATATGCCACATATCCGTCATTCTATGAAACTTCCATTTGGGAAAAGATTTGCCACAAGTTTGCATAGTGTTAAGACGTGTAAGTCGAGTGCAATATATGAATCGTTTTGAGTTTAATTTGAAGATCGATACAGCTCTCCAGAAGCAATCCTGCTCATCCGGCAGTGTATGTTGATACGATGAAACATTTATACATTGTGTAAAAAAAAAAAAATATTCGCGTACTTTATCATTTGCAAGGAAAGATATAGGTTGAAAAATATGAGAGGCTCTGTTGTATAGAGCCATCTGGCTCTAACATGGAGCAACCATATTCTCTAATAGTCATCACTGCCACCAGTGGATATGAGAAGACTTGAAATGTAGATATGGTATGGAAACTTCATTTCTTTCATATGTATTCGCCATTTCCCGCGTTAGCGAGGTAGCGTTAAGAACAGAAAACTGAGCCTTAGAGAGAATGTCCTCACTTGGCCCCCTTCTCTGTTCCTTCTTTTGGAAAAGTAAAAACTGGAGGGGAGGATTTCCAGCCCCCCCCCCCCTCCCTCCCCTTTTAATCGCCTTCTACTTGTCATACCGAAATTAAAAAGAAACTGATTTTTATTTTGTCCCCATAAATGCTAAAGCGTTCATTTAAACTGATAGTTATGAGTAATATTAATGATGAACACAAAGAAATAATGAGTCATTGGTCCCGTCAAATGTGTCCTAATAAAAGAGAATATGACTGGATGATATGAAAATTTTCAGTCATATTCTCTTTTAAAAGGACACATTTTGCGGAAGTAATGACTCATTATTTCTTTGTGTTGATCATTAATATTACTCCTAACCATCAGTTTAGATAAATGCTTTATCATTTACGAGGACAAAATATAAATTAGTTTATCTTTTAAATCCTGTGTTATTGTCGTTGTTAAGTTGCTGGAGTACACTGGACCATACGTGGCCAGACTTGCAGTCAAAGACACCAGGGTTTATCGCCCGTGTTGTGCATCACCTCCGCTGGAAACGGTTCCTTCTGGACACCAAAGGATGACTGGACCTGGCAGAGAGGCAACTCCAAGTCTACAATCTAAGCAGCAACTGTCGCGGTTCCTCTTCAACAGCTTGGCACCAGACTAAATACACGGAGGGTTTAAGCAAAACAGATCACACGTGTGTGTTACCATCATATAGAGGTGTGTGTCCTCATCTTGGAGTCGGTGGTAGAGAGGGACCAATTAAGAGTATAGCTAGTCCATTAGTTGTTTAGCTGTTCATGAAGAAGCAGCCGATGGAGGCTTACTAGCTAGCAGCTCGTGATGGCGGCATCACACAAGTGCTCAAGGTCTGTGGCATGAACGTAGCAGAGATGGAGGGGATGGATACTCCAGCATAACTGTTGTCAGCTGGGATGGTAGGAATGGATAGGAAAGGTGAGGTTGGTGAGGTGTGGGATCTTCCGTGGGACTGGATGTGTGAAGCCTTGAAGCACAGGACACCGTGTTCTTAGCTGTTGATATTCTACGCTCGGATTCGTTACGTTTAGACGTGAGACAAGAAAAAGCTTAGAATTGGTGAAGGATGACCGTACATACCTTCAGGTGTACGATAACTTGGCTGGGAAAGTCGTTTGTTCTCGTGAAGATGTCCAGAAAAAGTGAAAAGAGATGCAGGGATGTGAGAGATGGTACTGTCTCTTGGTTGTGTACAGTTGGTGTACTCTAAACATTATCATGTGAGAGGCTGTTGATCAGATCTAGGTAGATTCACATGTTTCCTGGTGTGTGTGTGTGTGTGTTTTGATGATTGTATGAAGACAACATTACCTGGATCACCACCAGGCAGAAGCTTCAGTCCTGCCATGCCACTGATCTCAAGTATTCCCTCCCACGCTGGCAACACACAGTTGCCTCCACAGATGAAGTACGTTACTGGTTTAATGGTCTGAGGATAACCAGTAATAACACTTCTTGAGGCTTCGTTCTGCATTTCCATGAGGTGTGTCAGTGACTTCAGTTGTGGAAGATAAAGGCTGGTGCTAGACCTTGTATGACTCATCTACAACATGTATAACACTGATGACTTTAACATCATAATATTAAGTTGTACCTTGCCACATGTCTGAGAAGTTGAGAGCCTACCTGTACATTGTTCATGGAGGTTTTTGTACATAAGTTGTAGTACACTAAGACCTCTGTAATGATCAGGAACACCTTGCTTCCCTCTGCACACATGATGAAGCTGAAGTTATCACTGGTTATCTTTGTGGCTAAGATGGAGAGGTTTTTAGCTCGTACAAGAACTTAAGTAGCGTAACTAATTGTGATGTCTGGGGAGGTACTGGGTTTGATATTGGTGAGGCGTTGATCAATACATTCAGCAATGTCGGTCACAGTATTTCACCTTGTGGGGTGCCGGATTGAACACTTCTTGAGCACTAGTGGCTTTCAGACAATGCAGTAGATGTTCACTCGGTGAGTTAACACAGTAAGAAGTGAAAATGTCGACCCTGGCATGACCATTTTAGCTAATGCATAGTTACCCAATACCCAATGCAGCTTCCAGGTCCAAGAAATGTGAGGTGTTTTATATACTGAGGTAGAGTGAGTGGATATCATTTGGGAGACTCAGCAGTGTCCCATGCCTACTGCAGTACGGATGTCCCATTCCCCCTTTACTGCCCATATCCCATGCCTCCTACACTACCCATATCCCATGTCCTCTTTACTTCCCATATCCCACGCCTCGTACATTATCCACATCTCTTACCGCTCACACAACCCATATCCCCTCTAATAAAATTCATATCCCACACACCTCTGGGCAACTTATATATCCCACTCCTGCGCAACGCGTATCCCATGCCTTCTGTACAACCCATATCCACGCCCTCTACACAACCCATAGCCCACTCCCCTTACACAACACATATCCCGCGTCCCTTACAGAACCCATATCTCCTATACTCGCGGTATCCCATACCAGCCAGGTCCCTGAGAGGGATAATGATGGTCGGCTCCTGAACATTCCATCCCGCTGGAGAGCTACCAAGAGGGAGGCAGACATACAGATAGACGCTGGCTTATTTTCTATTATATTGTTATGTTTTTTATGGTTAGAGGGGTCGGGCAGAACCGTGCAATGTCAGGTAATATATATATATATATATATATATATATATATATATATATATATATATATATATATATATATATATATATATATATATAAATATATATATATATATATATATATATATATATATATATATATATATATATATATATATATATTTCTTTTTCTGTTTCACGTTGGGGGACGTACAACTGGGGTTATTATATTCGTGGTATGTTAAACAGACGAGTGGATAGGTGTAGTGCACAGGTCAGTGTTCAGTGTATAGTGAGGAGTGCACAGGTGAGTTGTGTGCACAAGAAAGGTGCACAAGATACGTTGATAACAAGGTGGTGAACAATGTTCTAGGTGCCCAGGGAAGAACTGAAAAGTACATGGCTCAGTGTTCTGGGTGTACTGGTGAGAAGTGCTCAAGTGAGGCTCGTACAAAGTGCACAGGCCATCGGGTGCACGTGAGGGGTTGTGAGTGCTCAGGTGGAGTTGATGAGTGCACATGTGAGTTGACACCACTGAGGCTGGTGACTGTGAGGAGGACTGAGGGTGGTATAATTGTACTGGTGATGACGGGAGCGGTGTGGGCAGGTTGGTCCTGCCTGGTGACCAGTTGCTGACTCCCACTGTGACCTGCAAGGTTGGCCTGCAGGATGGTGACGTTGCTCACTATCACCTGCAGGATGGTGACGTTACTCACTATCACCTGCAGGATGGTGACGTTACTCACTATCACCTGCAGGATGGTGACGTTACTCACTATCACCTGCAGGATGGTGACGTTGCTCACTATCACCTGCAGGATGGTGACGGCCAGTGTGCCCCGCAGCAGACAGAGTCACCATCCTTGGGAAGTACATACAAGACGTACACATGGTGGTCATCATACCCGAGCGTCATGATGGTGAACCCACACACACACACACACACACACACACACACACACCAGGAGCCTCTGTGTAGTCTGGCCCTTCCTGGTGACGGTGAGTGATACATGGGAGAGGCACAGTGTGGCGGATACATAATGTATGTGGGTTCGATTCCCCCAACCTTCGAGCGAGTGTGACGCGGTTGATGATGGCTGACCCGACCCCACGGATGGTCGGAGAATGTGACTGGACGTATGGTGGGTGCGTGGACGTACGTCCGACGGATGCCGTCGTAGTGGTAACAGGTGTACGACGTCTCGTTAAACAACCTCCTCCTCCCTCCCTCATAAGCGCGATCTTCCGGACCTTGAACACGACCCATACGACCATATGAACACGACGGCACGACCTTGGGTAGGATGGTGGGGTTTGTTTGACCCGGCGTCTCACGCCCAGGTCAAAAGGTCAGGTCACCATACCTTCGTGTTGATATACGTCGTAACCTGGTGCTCAATGGCTTAACAGGAATATCCTATCTATCTATGTGTCTCTGAAGTCGCTTAATTGTAACCAGGACGTAGGGAGCTTACAGTACCCCTCACCTGACTGTGGTCTGAATAACACATATGTAACGTGGGTAACGGGGGAGAGGATCGCCATCTTGGACGTGTGACCAATTTGAATCCTTTGAAAACACGAGTTTGTAAAGGGTTTCAATCCTGTTGCATAGTGCTATATGTGTGTTCAAGTACTGTCCTTATTGTCTGTAGCAAATTATAATTATTAAGACGAATGTGAATGATGCCAAGTTTTGCAATTATTGTGTTTATTCTGCACAGGTTATTTACATTTCGTAACCCAAAGTGTTTCTCGAGGACAGTAAAACTGTAGAGAAAAGGGTCAAGTCTTCACTGGAGTCCAGGAGCTTACCTCTGGAGGGTGTTGGAGTGGTGGGTCCAGCCACACACCCTATAACCCACTCCCAGGGAGAGTATTATAGTGGTGGGTCCAGCTACACCCTCTAACCCACTTCCAGGGAGAGTATTATAGTGGTGGGTCCAGCCACACACCCTATAACCCACTCCCAGGGAGAGTATTATAGTGGTGGGTCCAGCTACACCCTATAACCCACTTCCAGGGAGAGTATTATAGTGGTGGGTCCAGCTACTTCCTATAACCCACTCCCAGGGAGAGTATTATAGTGGTGGGTGCAGCCACACCCTGTACCAGGGGGAGTATCATATTAGTGGGTCAAGCCACACCCCTCGGGGCGTGTACCCTCCACCTCCTGCAGTGGGAGCCACAGTGTCCCCAGAGAGTGAGGTACTACACTTTGCTCTCCAGATTAGGTTCGGGTCTGTTCATTAAGCTGAGCTAACTTTAATGTGTCTCTCATCCTCGTGTAATGTTGTACCTAAGATCTCTGTAGCCCTCGCCTTGTGTAACCCAACATCAGGGAGAAATTCTGAATTGGTTTACTCGCTGGGAAATTAAGTTTCCCTTCCGTCCAGAAGGGACGGGGTGGAACAGGTGGGTGATGGGGAGTGACCTCTGGACGGGGTGGAACAGCTGAGTGATGGGAAGTGACCTCTGGACGGGGTAGAGCAATTGGGTGATGGGGAGTGATGGGAGCAAGCAGGTGTTGACCAGGGGTCAGTCAGTTTTCCTCACATTCAAGAGGTCACCTCGCCAGTGTTTCCTCATTAATGAGATTGTGAGGAAAATCTCTCGTATTCTGTGTTGATGGCAACGTGATGGATGATGGAGGAGAGAGTGGATGATATCGGCGGGAGCCTGGCGGGTCAGGACGGGAAGTAGTCATCCACAGAACTATACCAGCCCGGGTGAAGGAGGTCGGGCGGGAGGGCGTGGGGGGGACGTGTGGTACTGCCTGGTGGTCGTTCACACACCCATACGCACCGCCCACGCTACCCGCCACACCCAGACCGACCGCCACGCCCATACCACCCATCACATCCACACCACCCGACGCCCATCACACCGAAACCAGCCACCACACCCATACCACCCATTACACCCACATCACTCTGCACCCACCATGCCCACACCATCCACCACAGCCACATAACCCTGCACCCACCACGCCCACACCACCCGCCACGCCCACACGACTCTGCACCTACCACGCCCACACCGCCCACCAGCCTCCCACACTTCAGTTCGATTTCTTTCAGTAGATGTGTGAGGTTTGGCTGACTCACCGGCCGCCGCCCAGCACAGCACAGCACACGCCGGGGATAATTTTACTCCTACCCCCACACCCTGCCTCACCCCTGCCTCACTCCAGACTCTTGGCTCACCCCTGCCTCATGCCTCACTCCTGCCTCATGACTCACCCCTGCCTCACCCCAGACTCTTGGCTCACCCCTGCCTCATGCCTCACTCCTGCCTCATGACTCACCCCTGCCTCACTCCAGACTCTTGGCTCACCCCTGCCTCATGCCTCACTCCTGCCTCATGACTCACCCCTGCCTCACTCCAGACTCTTGGCTCACCCCTGCCTCATGCCTCACCCCTGCCTCATGCCTCACCCCTGCCTCATGACTCACCCCTGCCTCACTCCAGACTCTTGGCCCACCCCTGCCTCATGACTCACCCCTGCCTCATGCCTCACCCCTGCTTCATGCCTCACCCCTGCTTCATGCCTCACCCCTGCCTTTTGCCTTATCCTTGCCTCATGGCTCACCCCTTCCTCATGCCTCACCCTTGCCTCATGCAAAAACATCCCTGCCTCATTCCTCACCACCCTGCCGCTTGCCTCATGCCTCACCCCCGCCCCCCCACACTGCTCCCCCTGTCCCTTAGCAAACACGGTTCGCCCCTCCTCCAGTCATGCATTGTTCTCTTCCCCTGAGACAATCCTCCCTTCTCTCTCTCTCTCTCTCTCTCTCTCTCTCTCTCTCTCTCTCTCTCTCTCTCTCTCTCTCTCTCTCTCTCTCAGCTTCCTCACAACGCTCCCTTAATTCACCCTCGCACTACCCTTCCTCCACTCCTTTACGCGCTACTCTCCCTCCTCTTACTCTCACTACGCTTCTTTCCCATCCTCCTCTAGCACGCCCCTCTCACTTTACACACACACACACACACACACACCATCAGGCACATACATTGTGATATATTGAGGGAAAATATACGATACAAGATATGTCCGACCCACACTTGGTCTCCGCAGTGGAGGAACCAGACAGCTGCAGGAGGAGAAGACCAAGGGACACCGCCGGAGGATTGTGACACACGTACGTGAAGCAAATCCTCAGACGGAGAGGAAAGTGCCCGATTTTCCTCTCCTGTGAGAGGGTAAGACGAGAGGAGATACGGCGTTAAAGTCATCCATTCCTGGAAGCCAAGGATAATGCCGACTTGAGACCAGCTCCTCGAAGTCCTTCGGGAGTCGAGAGGCAGATTACCTCAGCAGGAACCTGGGCAGGAGCAGGTGTGGGGATGAGGCCACGGAGGGAGTGGTGGAGGGAGTGAGACGTGAGGCTGAGGCAAAAATGAGGAATGTGTATCCGTGAGGCATTCACAGGCCTCAGTGATAGAAATGTGAGGTGATGAGATGGCGTCCCATGAGTGTAAAGCTACCCTCACTCACACACACACACACACACACACACACACACACACACACACACACAGTGAGTGGAGTGGGGTCCTGCAGCTGTGGACAGCTGTTCTAGGGAGACAAGACGTTGTCCCATCGGTGGGCCAGTGGTACGCTGACCTCCTGGGTTCGACCCTAGGGCACGCAATGGTAAAAAATCATTGACATTGATATACGCACACTTTTACAAGTGTGTATTGGTGGTGTTGACCATCGTACTAAAGCAGATGTTTCACGTTTTGAAAATTGTCATATATAAAGATGGCAGTCGATTTATAGTCAGAATAATTCTTCGGAAAATGTAGTTTTGCCACCATTGTTGGCCAGGGACATGCCCCAGCGGCGCACCGTATTTATCACACGTTGGTGGCAGCTTCTGTCCAGTCTGGTACACCAGTTTATGTGGGCTTCAGCCATGACAGAAGCTTCGTCGGGTGGCCAGTTTATCCCTGGGGAGTCAAAACACTAGCCAGGCATCTCCCGCGTGCTGTGGAGGGTGACTAACACGGGCGGCAGAGCAGGGGGACTGGAAAGCCTCCCCTCCTTGATCATCACATTCTAAATGTGGAAACAAAAGTCATGCTAGGATTTTTCTTCGGAGGTAAAGTCGTCTGTTCCCTGTCGACGATTCGCTAAGGTCGGAAAAGCGAGGATATATATATATATATATATATATATATATATATATATATATATATATATATATATATATATATATATATTCCTTTCTAACCACAGGGAAATTAAACATGATAAGTTCCCAAGTGCACTTTCGCGTAATAATCACATCCTCAGGGAAGATACAAGAAAGAAATATAACAGTCAGCAGATATACAACGAAGAGACTGAATTATATTTCTTTCTTGTATCTCCCCTGATGATGTGATCATTAGACAAAAGTGTACGTGGGAACTTATCGTGTTTTATTTCCCTGTGGTAGGAACGGAATATAGTTAAACACGCGCCTAATTGTGATCTACCTATATATATATATATATATATATATATATATATATATATATATATATATATATATATATATATATATATATATATATGAGTCACTTGTTTATCAAATGGCGTCTTAGCTACGTCTCTTCGTTGTATATCAACTGACTGTTATATTTCTTGTATCTTCCCTGATGATGTGATTATTACAGGAAAGTGCACTTGGGAACTTATCGTGTTTCTTTTTCCACGTGATATATATATATATATATATATATATATATATATATATATATATATATATATATATATATATATATATATAATCCACTAAGGTTAAGGCTTCATTTGCTGGGTAGTTTTGGCTCTAGTCCTCACAGCCGCCAGGGTCAGTGAGGGTGCCATACGTCAAACCATCAGCAGAAGAAAAAAATCTCTTAAAAACCTGACCTCAGGTGAATGGTGCTAACCCCGACAGATTGGGTAGTTAAGGCAGGATTGAGACACGCCAACTGCTCGTTGAGATGTAATTCTCAACGAGACTGCTGTATATTACCCTCTGAGGAAGACAGCTGTTGAAACGTAGGTGGTTAACTGGTGATTGGCAGGTCATGTCTCGTTGTTACCATAAACTCCTTCGCTAGTCTCGTGTGACCCACGATCGCCCGCTCCACACAAGCTGCTGAAACAGTTTTCAGGATTTTGATGACCCGGGTGAATCGCATGGTTTAAAAAGCAGTTATCGCCATTTCTTCCTCATTTATGCGTCTTTCTCATTATTTAAGATAACATAATTTAGAATATTTCTAATAATGGGAGAACAATGATTGTCGTGCAGTCTGTATTGTGAAATGTTACAAGCATTTTTGAAGTCTCTGCACTGATTTTTATTTTTTTTTTTTTTTTTACCATTTTATATTCTTCTCGAAATGTTCTATTGGCGAATTACGCTAAGTGTAGTTCTCGCCAGTTAACATAATATCCTGTTTCAGATTGACGCAAATATCATATAAATTTGTCCATGTTCACGCAGTTATCATATGAATTTGTCCATCACGCAAATATCATATAAATTTGTCCATGTTCACGCAAATATCATATAAATTTGTTTATGTACAAGTCGTGGAAATGACCGTGTTAGCAGCACCATCCTGACATCTCCCTGCAGGGTCGGCTCGAAGGATTGGACATGATGTTCTAGTGTCGTACCGTCATGAAGGGTCGTACCGTTGTGATCAAGGGTCGTACCGTCATGGTGAAGGGTCGTACCATTAGGATCAAGAGTCGTACTGTTATGAAGGGTTGTACCGTTGTGATCAAGGGTCGTACCGTCATGGTGAAGGGTTGTACCGTTGTGACCAAGGGTCGTACCGTCATGGTGAAGGGTTGTACCGTTGTGACTAAGGGTCGTACCGTCATGGTGAAGTGTTGCACCGTTGTGATCAAGGGTCGTATCGTCATGGTTGACGGTCGTATCGTTGTGATCAAGGGTCGTACCGTCATGGTGAAGGGTTGTACCGTTGTGATCAAGGGTCGTATCGTCATGGTTGACGGTCGTATCGTTGTGATCAAGGGTCGTACCGTCATGGTGAAGGGTTGTACCGTTGTGCCCAAGGGTCGTACCGTCATGGTGAAGTGTTGTACCGTTGTGATCAAGGGTCGCACCGACATGAAGGGTTGTACCGTCATGGTGGTCGTATCGTTGTGATCAAGGGTCGTACTTCATGGTGAAGGGTTGTACCGTTGTGATCAAGGGTCGTATCGTCATGGTTGACGGTCTTATCGTTGTGATCAAGGGTCGTACCATCTTCATGGGTCGTATTGTTGTGATCAAATGGTCGCACCGTCATGGTGAAGGGTCGTATCGTTGTGAGTAAGGGTCGTACCGTCGTGAAGCGGCTTATTGCCACACTCAAAGGCCGTCCCGTCGTGCCCAGGGGCCGTACCGGCGTGTTTAAGGGCCGTACCGTCGTGTTCAAGGGCGTCCTGTCGTGTTCAAAAGCCGTCCCGTCGTTTTCAAGAACCGTACCGTCGTTCCCAAGGGTCGTATCGTCGTGCTCAAGGGTCGTATCGTCGTGCTCAAGGGCCATACCGTCGTGCTCAAGGTCTAGGAAAATGAATTCTAGAAACAAGTGAGAGAGGTTCCCTGCAGTATAGCCAGTCCCCGTGACCAACCTTCCAGGTGGGAGGGTGAGTCATGACGGCAGGTCGCCACCCTGGCTACCTGGCTTCACTGCTACATCATCCGCTTTAAACCTGGTCAGTGCATGGATGTCTTGCGTAAGCTGGGATATATATATATATATATATATATAATCTTCCATGCATTTTCGTCGTTTCTCGCGTTAGCGGGGTAGCGCTAGGAAGAGACGAAGAAAGGTCGCATCCGCTCACGTCCACTCTTTAGCTGTCATGTGTAATGCACCGAAACCGCAGCTCCCCGTCAACATTCTGACCCCACTGACCTTTCCATGGTTTCCCCCCCCCGGAGGTTTCTCATACATTAGTTCACGTCGTCCCCTATATACCACTCTCTCCAATTCAGTCTATCCCGTGCTTGCCTTTCACCCTCCAGCCTGTTAAGGCCCCGATCACTCAAAACCTTTTTCACTCCAGCCTTCCATCTCCATTTTCGTCTTCCCGTTCTCCTTGTCTCCTCCCACTCTTTCCACATTCACTAACTACTTAACTTCCTCATCCCACCACTCAATCCCACATTCACCAACTACTTCCTCATCCCACCACTCAGTCCCACATTTCGCATGCCACTCGTTTCTTTCGCCCACACAAGCACTGCTTCCCGAAATACCTCTTATTTCTCGCCCACTTCCCTGGTTTCATTTTTCGTTAACTCTTGTCATTCTTCACCCTCTCTTCTGGTGTACCTCCTCACACTAGCCTCTCTTCCAAGCTTACTCTCACCACTTCAACCCACCCATATAATTTCCTCTTTCCCTATATAACTTTCGCCCTTACCTTCACCAAAAAAAGTGATCAGATCATCCCACCAGCTGCCCAGCTCATCACATTTATAACCAAAGTCTCTCTTTAGCACGCCTATCAATTCGGACATAATCCAATAACTCTTGCCAATAATGCCACTCACCCACTTAAACATATGTATGTTCGTCATTGTAAACCAATTATTCCATAATCACCGGTCGTTTATCAGCATAAATCTCCACAAGCTGTTTACCATTTTCATTGACATCGGGTGCCCCCTCTCCCACGTTCTCCATTATACCCTAAACTTCCCAATCACCCTCTTTCATTCAAATCATTCATCGCTATTACTTGATGAGCCTCGCATCGAAACCGCCGATGCACTCGCTCCCAAAACACTTTTCTCGTATCCTCGCTCCTCTCGCTACCACGTACATAAGCCTTAACAGTCGTCCAACTCTCGTAATCCACTATCATTTTCACCCATATCAGTCGGGGGCTCAATTCCTCAAGCACTTTCACACACTCCACAACTTCTCCTTCAGTAGTAGTGCCAACTCCTCCTTTGCTTTTGCCCTCACACTAAACCCTGACTTTATACCCGTAGCACACTGCTGGACCATTCTTCCTCTCTTGCCCTTAAGCATTATTGTTTCACTCAGAGTAAGAACAACAGGTTCTTCTCCCTAGACATGCTTCGTGTTCCTTCCTCCTTAACCTGGTTATATCCACGCATGTCAGAATCGCGGCTTGAACCTTCAAGGATGATGAGCACTCTTCGCTTGGCTCCTCATTATGTTTCATTTTCTAGAAACTGAAATACAAGGAGAGGGGAAGGGGGTGTCCCTCTCCCGCCCCTTTCAGTCGCCTTCTACGACGCGCAGGTCACACATAATGCGAGGGTATTATGTATTCACCCCCTATCCCCAGGGATGTTTATACCTTTGCATCTATAATGGCCCTTAGGTCAGTTTCTATGAGAGTTCTGATGTTACCCAGGACCTTTCTAAACGCTCCTGCATCCCAAGGCTACGCTGCTTCCAGAAGTAAGGAAATGCCAAGACTTGTTCATAGAAACTGGGT
Organism: Panulirus ornatus; assembly: GCF_036320965.1. NCBI lineage: Eukaryota > Metazoa > Arthropoda > Malacostraca > Decapoda > Palinuridae > Panulirus > Panulirus ornatus. The sequence continues at coordinate 69,271,248 of NC_092224.1, forward strand.
TTGGGAAGATTATGAATAGTATATATACGTGTATGTATATATATATATATATATATATATATATATATATATATATATATATATATATATATACACCGTGGGGATAGGGGAGAAAATATTTCCCACGTATTCCCTGCATGTCTTAGAAAGCGACTAAAGGGGGAGGAAGCGGGGGGGGGGGGGGGGGGGGGGGCTAGAAATCCTCCCCTCTCATTTTTTAATTTTCCAAGAGAAGGAACAGAGAAGGGAGCCAAGTGCGGATATTCCCTCTAAGGTTCAGTCCTCTATTCTTAACGCTACCTCGCTAACGCAGGAAATGGCGAATATATATATATATATATATATATATATATATATATATATATATATATATATATATATTTTATTTGTTTATTGACATGTTCACAAAAACCTTGTTAACCACAGAATTTTGCTCTCCTCCTCTATTCTTGTATTTTATCATGGCTTCATCAGCCTTGATTACCATCTGCAGACGTCGGGGCATGGAACTGTCAAGGTTCCTAAAGTATTCTTGCTCCTTGTTTTGGGTCCATAGGGTCTTGATCTCTTAAGTGAGCCGAGGCACTTGTGAGGTGTTGCAGGAAGCAAACCTGGCCTTCATCTGGTTCCAGCAGTTCTCGATTGGGTTATGCTGTAGTTAGTTTCCAGGTCACGCCAGCAGTTGACTATTTTTTTCTCCGATAACCAGTTCATCACCTCTCTAGCCTTATAGCAGGGGGCACTATCCTGCATAAAGTGATCACATCCGTGAAACTCACTAAAAGGAAGCAGATGGTCCTCTATCACCTTCGCTGTAGTATTTTTAGGGAGGAAGTACAACCCTCCCCTATCCATTGCACCACTAAATCTAACCCAGATCATCAAAACTATCTGGATGTTACACCTTCTCTTCAACTAGGCATCTTGGCCAACTTTGGAGTCTGTCTAGGTTCCCTTGTAAGTTGATGCAATCCTCCTCCTTTTTCAACTTAGTCATTTACAGAGATGTAAAGAGTAATGGTACTAGAGGAGAACCTTGTGGCACTCCAATGGTGACCTCAACCCATTTCGAAGAGGTTCCTCCGAACATGTATCCTTTGTTCCCATACTAAGATAATCGGTGCATCGAGGGAGTCTTCCCTTATTCCTACTTGGCGATCCAGTATATTAATTAGCGTTTGATGCGGCACATTGTCATCGTTTTCTGACAGTCCAATTGCAAAAAAGAAAATCCACCCAGCCTACTCTTTTGTCCATTACTGAACTCACTCTTTCGTGGAAATATAAAGAGGTTCATAGCATGACCTTTTTCTGCAGCGGTGTTTTTTTTTTTTTTTTTATTCAGTTAATCCCGCTTCTGCAAGAAGTCATCCATTTGCTTTCTGATTATCATTTCCAGTATCGTATGACCCACACTCGCCAGGAAGACTGGTACTGCAGCGCATGTTGCCGGTCTCTTGTCAAAGGTACAAGTATGAGGTTTGCCCTTTTCCACTCCCTTGCCACTTTGCCTTGAAAAGTATTTCAAATGGATTGTCAGATATATATCTGCAGCCAGATATGTACGGAATCCACTCAACTCATTGCAATATAAAGCGTTATATTCTGTTTGATTCTAAGAGAGAGAGAGAGGGTGGAGGTGGGATGGTCAGGCAACAATTGCTCTTTCCACTTTAAATGATTGCTCCTAACTGGCCTTGCTCTCACAACCACAGGATCATCACCTGCTGTAATTACGTTTCCTTCTGTAGCAGGGAAATATAATATTTTTGCTGTTTCTACATTATATATATATATATATATATATATTTATTATATATTATATATTATATATATATTATATATATTATATATATTATATATATATATATATTTATATATATATATATATATATATATATATATATATATATATATATATATATTATCCCTGGGGATAAGGAAGAAAGGATGCTTCCCACGTATTCCCTGCGTGTCGTAGAAGGCGACTAAAAGGGTTGGGTGCGGGGGGCTGGAAATCCTTCCTTCCGGTTTTACTTTTCCAAAGGAAGGGACCGAGAAGGGGGCCAAGCGATGATTTATCTTTCTGAGGCTCAGTCACCTGTTATAGATGCTACCACGCTGATGCGGGAAATATATATATATATATATATATATATATATATATATATATATATATATATATATATATATATATATATATTTTTTTTTTTTTTTTTTTATACTTTGTCGCTGTCTCCCGCGTTTGCGAGGTAGCGCAAGGAAACAGACGAAAGAAATGGCCCAACCCCCCCCCCCATACACATGTACATACACACGTCCACACACGCAAATATACATACCTACACAGCTTTCCATGGTTTACCCCAGACGCTTCACATGTCTTGATTCACTCCACTGACAGCACGTCAACCCCTGTATACCACATCGCTCCAATTCACTATATATATATATATATATATATATATATATATATATATATATATATATATATATATATGTGTGTGTGTGTGTGTGTGTGTGTGTTTGTGTGTATTTCTATGAGTCCAGGGGGAAATGAAACACGGTAAGTTCCCAAGTGCACTTTCGTGTAATAATCACATCATTAGGAGAGATACAAGAAAGAAATATGTCAGTCGATATACAACGAAGAGACGTTGCTAGGACGCCATTTGGTATCACAAACGTATTATTTGGACAAGAAGGGGAATTGTTTAAAAATTTGATCAACAAGTAAGCTATCCAATTTGTATAGACCTTCACTAATAATATGGTTATAATTCTTTGTGTATTTAATAATAGAAGATTCCATGATATTTCTGGTGGTACTGGAGTTAGAGTTAATTGAGATGTCATTGCTCAAGTCAGTACAGTGATCATAATTTATAACGTGATTAAACAAGGCATTTGATTCTTGTCCTTTTCTTATACTATATTTATGTTGCTTAAGTCTAACAGAAAGATCCTTACCAGTCTGCTCAACATAAAGATTTTGAATGTACTTGATCACGCGCAAAATTGTGATCCTTTGCAATATACATATATATATATATATATATATATATATATATATATATATATATATATATATATATATATATATATATGACAGTTAAATTATCATTTCAGTCTATGTTCCTTAGGGCATTACGTATTTGCAGTCCAGAGCATATTGATGATGAGTTTGAGAAGATATATTCTATTGGATCTAAGTTAAAGTACCCTAGATCTTTCATTGATAAATCCCTTAAGTTAGCAAAGAAATTCTTTTATAGAGTTGAGCCCAAACCCCCATTGACACCAAGAATCTTTTAGTTCTCCCATTTAATAATAATTTTACTTCCCATGTTGCTTAAATCCTTTACTGTAAATGTTGCCTTCAGCAACAATAATACAATAAAGAATATCTTGATCAGGAACTCGCTAGAAAATTTTCCTGGGTGCATCTATGAAGTGCCATATAGAAATTGTAATAAGTTTTACGTTAGGCAGACTGGTAAGGATCTTTCTATTAGACTTAAGCAAAATGAATATAGCATAAGAACGGGACAAGAATCAAATGCCTTGTTTAATCACGTTAAAAACTATGATCATTGTATTGACTGGAATAGTGCCATCTCAGTTAACTCTTAACTCCAGTACCACGAGAAATATCATTGAATCTTCTATTATTAAATATACAAAGAATTATAAACTTAACATTAGTGATGCTCTATACAAATTGGATAACTTTATTGTTGATAGAATTTGTAAACAATTCACCTTGTCCACTATACGTTCATGATACGCTCATTTTCTGTCTTGGACAATCGCATGTTTAGCAAATGGCGTCCTAGCTACATCTCTTCGTTGTATATCAACTGACGGTTAAATTTCTCTCTTGTATCTCCCCTGATGTGATTATCACTCGAAAGTGCACGTGGGAACTTATCGTTTTTCATTTTCCCCATGGACTCATAGGAATATATATATATATATATATATATATATATATATATATATATATATATATATATATATATATATATATATATATATTCCAAACAGTCGACACTCTGGTAGTGAAAATAATTTATTCGAGGGTGAAGTAAAGACACATTTGTTGAGGTTGGTCTATTGAAGGTGTAGTGAGGGAGAGTTTGGTGCTGTCTCCTGTAGCAGACATAATGGTGACAGTTATACTGGATAGGGAACATAACCGCTTTCGCTCGCAAATATCGGCTAATCTTCATCGTTTTTTATTGTTAGAAGGAAGTTAGAATTTATCAGTGAATGACAATGCATGCAGTCTTACGATGAAGAAACGTTTAAAGATCTCATAAGATAATGAAAATAATTGGAACTTTTATTGAGCGGAAAGAATATGTCAGTGAGTCAGAAAACCTCCTACGCCCGGCAGTCATGCCAAATGCTTCCATCATTCCGACGAATATTTATAATTTTCCGCCCCAAAATAATGTCTAAACCTGTGTGCCTGCCAACGTTGTCAGCATTTTATGTTTATAGAGGCTTGGCAACCATTTATTCCCTCTATAAACCCATAAAAAGATGTTGGGTGGTTAATAAAAATATGATCTGTGCCAGAGCGAGCGAAAACTTCATATTAACCTTAAACTCGTAAAAGTTTTGCAATTTAGAGTCGTTATATTTGTACGAAAATAAGATTAAGATAATTCCTCACATTCCAATTATGAGAGTACGATGATATATATATATATATATATATATATATATATATATATATATATATATATATATATATATATATATATATTTTTATCGAGGATGTAAGGCATGTGTACGTGTAGGAAGAGAGGAAAGTGATTGATTCTCAGTGAATGTAGGTTTGCGGCAGGGGTGTGTGATGTCTCCATGGTTGTTTAATTTGTTTATGGATGGGGTTGTTAGGGAGGTAAATGCAAGAGTTTTGGAAAGAGGGGCAAGTATGAAGTCTGTTGGGGATGAGAGAGCTTGGGAAGTGAGTCAGTTGTTGTTCGCTGATGATACAGCGCTGGTGGCTGATTCATGTGAGAAACTGCAGAAGCTGGTGACTGAGTTTGGTAAAGTGTGTGGAAGAAGAAAGTTAAGAGTAAATGTGAATAAGAGCAAGGTTATTAGGTACAGTAGGGTTGAGGGTCAAGTCAATTGGGAGGTGAGTTTGAATGGAGAAAAACTGGAGGAAGTGAAGTGTTTTAGATATCTGGGAGTGGATCTGGCAGCGGATGGAACCATGGAAGCGGAAGTGGATCATAGGGTGGGGGAGGGGGCGAAAATTCTGGGGGCCTTGAAGAATGTGTGGAAGTCGAGAACATTATCTCGGAAAGCAAAAATGGGTATGTTTGAAGGAATAGTGGTTCCAACAATGTTGTATGGTTGCGAGGCGTGGGCTATGGATAGAGTTGTGCGCAGGAGGATGGATGTGCTGGAAATGAGATGTTTGAGGACAATGTGTGGTGTGAGGTGGTTTGATCGAGTGAGTAACGTAAGGGTAAGAGAGATGTGTGGAAATAAAAAGAGCGTGGTTGAGAGAGCAGAAGAGGGTGTTTTGAAGTGGTTTGGGCACATGGAGAGGATGAGTGAGGAAAGATTGACCAAGAGGATATATGTGTCGGAGGTGGAGGGAGCAAGGAGAAGAGGGAGACCAAATTGGAGGTGGAAAGATGGAGTGAAAAAGATTTTGTGTGATCGGGGCCTGAACATGCAGGAGGGTGAAAGGAGGGCAAGGAATAGAGTGAATTGGAGCGATGTGGTATACCGGGGTTGACGTGCTGTCAGTGGATTGAATCAAGGCATGTGAAGCGTCTGGGGTAAACCTTGGAAAGCTGTGTAGGTATGTATATTTGCGTGTGTGGACGTATGTATGTACATGTGTATGGGGGGGGTTGGGCCATTTCTTTCGTCTGTTTCCTTGCGCTACCTCGCAAACGCGGGAGACAGCGATAAAGTATAATAAAAAAAAAAAAAAAAATATATATATATATATATATATATATGTGTGTGTGTGTGTGTGTATAACCGGATTTCATTGGGTAAAAGATTGTATATAGATTGAGATTAGCAGTTTAATCTGGTATCAGTGGAGGAAATTGATTTTGGAAAAAACAGAGTGGCAATCTATCACTACCGCGTATTGTTTAGTCGTGATATCCTGCATTTGATCTGCATACTCGAGCGTAGAATTATTTTCAATTGTCATTATTATTATTATTATTATTATTATTATTATTATTATTACTATTATTATTATATTATCATTATCATCATCATCATTATTATTATTATTATCATCATTATTATCATTACCACGAAGGTGAGGAACGTATGCAGGATACAAACGATCAGCAAGGAACAAATAGCGAGGTGAAATTGAACCTGCCTCAGGCCGGACTGTCTTGCGGCTTTCGTCTTGTAAACTTAGATTTTGCCGGAGACGCTTTGCATTTTTCTCACTTTTAGCCTCAGTTTAGGTTTGTGTGTACCAATGGCTCTCTGTGTACTTCCGAACAAAGATTGCCAACACACACACACACACACACACACACACACACACGAGCCTCCGCGGTGTGATGGTTAGCGTTATTGACCATGAGTCGGCGCGGGACAGCCCGGTTTGGGACCTGCATGGGTTTGAATCATGAGTGTAGCAGGCGGCCTAAACCCAAGCCAGGTGTAGGGTTGTGTGTGTGTGTCTGTCTGTGCATACATACAGAGGAGTAAAGACAAGGTTAAGGGGCAATATGGTACGGAGAGAATGAGTGAGGAAAGGTTACCAAAGATGATATATGTGTCACAAGTGGAGGGAACCAGGAGAATGGGGAGTCCAGATTTAGTAAACCAGACTAACCCGGGTTATGATCCTAAGTTATAAAATGGGATATTGTTGTTAACTTTATGAATTGAATCTTGTACGCCCGCCGATCCATAATGATCAAAGAACTCGCTGTTATAAACTGACTCTAACTTTGATTCTCGTGATAACTTATAACCGGTTAGAAAGAATTCTTTTTTGTTCAAATTGGACCAGTGAAGTTTAACACTAGAAACTACGTAAGGTTTTATGATTGAATTAGGTAGAAACTGGGTTAGGTTAGAGACCTCGCTTGGTTAGGCTAACGCTTATTTAGAATCTAGCTTAGGGTATCGGTTGGGTTAAGTCAAGTGAACAGACAGATGTGTTCTTCCTCTGTTGTTGTCGAATCTTCTCGAAATTGTGGCAAGCCATTCTTGTTAAAAAGTCGCCTCGGGCATGACTAATGAAGCCTACTCACTCGAGGCTTCTACAGTTCCAGCTCAGGGTCACTCTGAGCTGACTAAAACACCCCCGAGGCGAGGCTATTGATCTGCACCTGCCACTCCTGATATTTGTTTTCGTCAGTTTACCTAACTCCCGGGAGATTCCTATCGTCTCCTCATCCTTTTAGCTCCGGTTATGTTTTGATTGCCTCAGGACCATCGTAGTTGTATCGAGACGCGTGTAATCTACAGCTCCACTTCCTGCACATTTTCCAGAGGGTGTAGGTAGAGGTTATTAAAGTCCGAGTAGGGAGGAGAGGTTGAGGTAATTGTTATAAGACTGTTTCGCCCTTACGGCACGCGTAGCCTAGAGTCGAAGGTGCCCTGCCGCTAACTAGAGAGGTTGCAGGAAGCCGTGAGTTCCGTAGGAGGGCGACCTAGGTACATGTGCCATAAAGAATGAAGAATGTGTGTGTGTGTCGGAGGTGTTGCGCAAGAGGTTAATCCGAGGCGTGAGTCTGCCTCTCAGCTTTAGTGGTCGGGTCTCAGCTTTAGTGGGTAGCTATCTCGCAGCTCATTCTCTCTCGTCCTTCGTATAACTTATTCTGTGTTGTGGTTCTCGATACTAGCCCGGGCAGCGTGCGTACATCCCCCTTCCCTCCCTGCTTGGCCGCCCAATAATTAGGAGTGTCTCGTAGAAGACTGTTTGGCGAGGAGCCTCTGCTCTAGCACAGGTACATGAAGACGAGGGTTGTATATTGCCGTGCGTTTGAAGTTGTCAATATATCCTCGAGAATCACCATACGACCTTTTGATAGAAATATGGTGAGTGTAAATTGTCGTCGTGGTAAGATGAATGATGATTTAGAATTCACTTCGCAAGCCAACCTCCGTCCGTTCATCTGTTGATTTTTGATGGATGAAAATAGTGCTTCTTGGGTGCATTCTAGGACGCTGGCTCAGGTGGTGATGGCGTCGTAGAGACGAACACCAGTTAATTTGATGTAAGAAATATTCATATTTAGAAAAAAGATGGTTGTTTTTGTAAGAAGCTGTTAATATTCATTTATCTTTTTTATTGTAAACAAGATCTTTTATAAGGTAATGTATTGTCGTGTGCTGTTTGATATTCTGATCTAGTTTGTTTTAGTCTATTTTAGTCAGTTGATGTTGTTGCCTTCTCCCTATTCTACAGGTATTATCTTGTGCCACTGCTCTCATAAACTGTCTCTGTGTACCCTTCCCATCGAGACTTAGACCCGTGGCACGCGTCTGGCTGGCACCTTCCCATAGTTTGTGTGTGGAGACCAGCCACACGAAGATTGACCGTTACCTCCTTCCTCCAGACAGCAATGCCGTGGATCTTCCTTCTGTCATTTTCTCTCTTCCTGCAACCTTCCCACCTCCAAAAGTCGAGTATTTATAGACACCTGAGGAGCACTAATTGATTTCTTAGTTCCTTTTCTTGCCTCATTCTTCTATCATCCGACACGACCATGATTAGGGCATGTTTTGCCCATGTCATGTCGTTCACTGTAACACACACACACACACACACACACACACACACACACACACACACACGCATTTACTTATATTTCGTATGAGACGCAAATACTTTGTAAAATATACTAACAATGTAAATAGATGTTTTACATCTATTTTCCCTCTACATTTCCCCCTTAATTCTACCAGTTATCGTTATGATTATTTAATGTAATCATCGTATGAATTACCTTCATTTCTATCATTGTTAGTTATCACCAGATAAAGAAAATAAAAAAAACCCAGAGCAGCGGTGGAGACTGAGTGTAAAATGTGCGTCTGGAGCCACTCCCAAGGTGCCAGCTTATTTCTGTCTCGGTTTCAGGTCATTACCTGTGCCACCACCGGCACTGCTGGGACGGTCGCCTGTCACTGGCCGAAGACAGGTGTGGCTACCGCACGGGACACCACTGTGTTTTGACAGTCCGTTGCATGAGTCGAGTCCACGAGGAACGATTGATTGTGATCTCGTCCAGTTGCTAGATGGCTCTGAAAGTTTTGAACCACTTGAACGCCACAGTACGACCCCTAGGTATGATAGCGTGACCTCTAAGCTGACTCTTTGATGGTCAGGTCGAAGGCCAGGCCAACATGCTAGAGGATCTTACCGTCCTGTTAAAGGGGGTCAAGTTGGCCAAGTGTCTTTGAAGTGGGTCAAGTTGGCCAAGCGTCGTCGGCCTGGTGGTATAGCCGTCATTTGCCCCCAGCAGGAGCCTCCGGAGACGTTATCACCCAACGCTGTACTGATCATCTTATCTGAGTTCGGTTTGGGACAGAAGGATTATCATTAAGAAGCTTAAGGCTCAGGTCGGAGGGTTCCCAAGGATAGAAATACTTTCAAGGACAGATAACATTGGAATATTCTGTAAGGTTCTCTTACCCAAGCTGAGTAAGTGCGTTGTGGTTTCTTGGACAATTCATGGGCTCTCGCGGGCGTCGCCATCATGGTGCAAATACATCAGGCGACACAACACCCTCATACGTAGATTTCTAATCATTTCATGTGGTCAGAACTATAGCGGGTTATACAGTTGTAATCTTGGTCGTTCATCTTTGGAAAAGCGTTTGATAAGTCTCGCTCAAAAGCTCGTAGGCAACGAGGATGATTCCTCCTCAGTCCTTCGCTCTCGAAATCAATTGCCTTTTTTATGGCCTCGATTATGGCTTTAGCCCGTGACCAGAACCTTTAACATTAGGAGGAAGAAAAAAAAAAAAAAAGATTCCTCACGACTGCAGTGACTTGTTAAGCATGATCACCATGACGCGGCAAGCATGTTCACGACCCCTGGAGACAGACTCGGTGTAACGAAGTTCTTGAGGAGAAGCAGAAGGTCTTGCTGGACGAAGACCCAACACAAGTCTGAGGTGAAGATAACGAGTGGTGTCGCGGAGGATAAGTTACCATCACCCGGGTGAAGCGACCCCGGCCACCCGAAGACATGAGCCAGGCCACCAGCACTGACTTGTTGACTTCAAGATTAGATTGACCGCTGATCCGTCACAGGTTATTAATGAGATACCCTGCAAGATTATAAGTGAAGCAACTGTGTTGGAACTGACACCTCTGATGACCGGACTGTCGCAGGGTCCAGGAGCAGGACCATACTAACGTTGGCCATTGATGCCTTCATCTCTTACTCGATCTTTTCACCTTTTTTTTCAGAGGTTTATGGACGACCCTCCGCTTATCCATCTGGTTGAACTGCATCATGCGTACCAGCTTGTCTGCCTATCCATTTCACATTCAGCGTAGATTATTAATGTTTTTTTTTTCCCCCAGTGGGATTTACCAGAGGGTTGTGAGTGTGTGTTTTGAACGGCGGCACAAGACCCTCATGTGTTTTTCTAAACCTGCTTGTGAAAGCATCGTCATGCTAGATGTGGCCCCCAGCTGTTCCTGGCTGACGGCACCGCATCCATAGACCCATCAGCTGAAATGATGGTTCCAGGAGGGGATGGGGGAAGGGGAAATAGAGCAGCTGTAGATAAGATAAAATGATATGACCGCCCGGGCTCGCCTGCTAGGCCGAGGAAGGTCGGGTGGTGGTATGGCTGAGTGTGACGTGACTAAGACAAGAAGTAACATTGTTACGGCGTCACCTGGTTACGACGCTGCTCCGAGGTGAGCTTTAAAAGTGATGACGTCAGGTGGCGCGTACACCGCTTCCTGCCTGCAACATTGTTGCGGAGGAAATGTTTTACTGTACTGTGTTATGTTTGTATAATTAGCCTAGCACCATTTGCCCTATTGAGGTGACATTTCTAAATAATGTTTGTCAGCATGAGTTTTCCACCCAGTTCATTATATGTTAGTCCACCTTGTTTTTTTTTTTTTGTTTTTTTTCTGTTTTTACGCTTAGACAAAAATTAATTTAGCTTTTTATACAAGGTTAAAGTTAATTAATATTAAGGAATCATTTTTCAAACATCTATTTTTTTTGTGTGTGTGTCACTTGGTTAATGAACATTAATTACAAAAATGATTTTAGTGAAGGACTCTCTCTCTCTCTCTCTCTCTCTCTCTCTCTCTCTCTCTCTCTCTCTCTCTCTCTCTCTCTCTCTCTCTCTCTCTAAATCATGACACATTTCAAAAAGTTATCTTTTTATCTTTTTATTTCTTAGACAGTATTTGAAATAGATTACAGGTGATTATGTTGACCCTAATCATAGCCAGTTATTATTTATAGAAATGAATGATCGTTAGTCTCAGTCCTCTCTGGTCTGGAATCTATATCAACACCAGACGCGGCCTCGTCCCTCCATCGGTAACTGTGACCTTCATATGTCAACAAAACATAATCATATATCACACGAGAATAATTTCAACGAAGAGCAGTTCTTGTCATGAAAGACCATGAAGCGGAAGATTTGAAAAAAAAAGATCATATATGAGCAGTTTTCAGTCTGTATTTTGATGTCATGATGAAAAGCTCGTCATGGTTATTAAAATCATTGTAGAATATTGGCCTGCGTGGGTCGGGATGTAGGTTGAAGCGTAATGAGGGGCTTGGATGGTGGTGTAGACCAGGGCGTGGTGAGGGGCGTGGGTAGAGTGTAGATCAATGCCTGGTGAGGAGCGTGGGTGGTGGTGTAGACCAGGGCGTGGTTGAGGGTCGTGAGTAGAGTGTAGATCAGGGCGTGGTGAAGGGGCGTGGATAGTGGTGTATACCAGGGCGTGGTTGAGGGACGTGGGTGGTAGTGTAGACCAGGGCGTCGTTAGAGGCGTGGGTAGAGTATTTTACCAGCGCGTGTCTACGGGCGTGGTTGGTGATTTAGACCAGGGCGCAGCCAGGGTCGTGGGTGGTAGTGTAGACCAGGGCGTGGTGAGGGACGTGGGTAGAGTGTAGACCAGGGCGTGGCCAGGAGTCTCCGCCAGGCCTCGGGTTGCAGTACGCGCCAGACGCGGGGAAAAATACCTGGTCGTCACCCGGTGTGTAGAACACTGTACAAGTAAACATCAGGAGGCAGGCAGGAATAATGGGAGGGGGAGAACCTGAGGATCAGTTGGACTCGCAGAAACGGAATGGTGTGTAACGGGCGATATACATGTGAGTATATGTGGCAGAACCCTGCAGGTGGTGGGCGTCGGTGTGACTGGCCCCGGGCCACGATTCAGTGTGACGTACAGAAATGCGAAACACGATCAAAAAAGAAAGAGTATTTGTTAAGAAACTCGTTGAGACGACCCTCACCTCTCCCCACACAGAGTGCCACATCTCCCCACCCCCATCCGTGAGTGCCAGGTATGTGTCAACATGACAGGGCCAGTGACACTACTGTTTTCCTTAGCTCTCTACCCTTCCCCCCCTGTCCCAGTCCCATCCCTCCGCCTCCTCCCGGCCAGGGTGTTGATGCCCTCCCATGGTAACTCCCTCATACACCGTTGCTTCGGCTGAAAGCAGTGTTTTTCAATCTGCCGTCCCGACACATGCCTCTTAGCTACGTGGATTTGGGAATGAATTGCTTGTGTTGGACGTGTGGCACTTGTTGCTTGCGCGACCGAGAAAACACTGAAGGATGTTTTGTGTCGAGATAAAGGTGAAAGTAAACACGTGTCCTGTGAAGCCAATATCTGTCTGCGTGACCATCTGGTCAATGACTGTCCCTCACACAGTCCTCCCTACATCACCAGTGACATCCCGGTCTCTGTCCTGCCTCGCACGGACCCATACCCTCATCATTTACCCTTCGTGATTCCCCTGGCTATTTCGAGCAGCTTCATCACACCTCTGTTCACTGTGTTACCCTTGCTTCAAGCCCTCATCTCCAGACAAGTGGGTCTGCCTGGGAAATATGGTGGGATGCCAGTTTTATCGTTATCAGTTTGTCATTTTTCTTCTCGTGTAATTGTCTCGTATTTCATTCTCATTCCTCCTTTCTCCCGTAACTCTCTCATTCGCATTATATATCACAGCCTATTTGTCACACATACAGAGAAGGAAGCAGATTGGACGGTGAGAATTACTGGGAATCTATGTTATTGCCGCATATCGACGGAATTTACGAAAACAAGAAACCCTTGAAGAGAAGACAAAACGCTTCAGTAGATGTGATTCTCAGAAGAAGCCACCGAGTTTTACGACCAGGAAGATCTTCAGAAATGCCCATCTATCTCGCTCGTCCTCAGAAATACTCATCTACCTCGCCAGGTCTTCAGAAATGCCCATCTATCTCGCTCGTCCTCAAAAATACCCATCTACCTCGCCAATTCTTTAGAAATGCCCATCTATCTCGCTCGTCCTTAGAAGTACCCATCTACCTCGCCAGGTCTTTAGAAATGCCCATCTATCTCGCTCGTCCTCAGAAACACCCATCTCCCTCGCCAGTTCTTTAGAAATGCCCATCTATCTCGCTCGTACTTAGAAATACCCATCGACCTCAACAGGTCTTCAGAAATGCCCATCTGCTGTGCTACAAATGGGCTTAATATATTGACTAACATTGCTAGTGGAAAAATCCTGGGGTTTGGATGTGGAGCAGACCATCGTGTCTTTGGAGTTAGAAAAGGCTTTAGGTCTCGTCGCGAGGAGCAGTTGATGGGATGAGCTGGGAGGCTGTTGAATTGGCACAACCGCTAATAAAAAGCGTCTCTACGCTCCATGTAGCACTAAGGGTCATGTCAGAAGTAAGAAGAGAAACGGATTGATGCCAGTCGTGGAGTGAGTCAGCTCAGCATGATATCACACCCCTGCTCTTCATATTATGGACTCAGTAGTGCAGGACGCATGCAGAAATGATCCCAACAAAATCGTATCTCATTAGTTTATACAGAAGATGTCGCAGTGATTTCTGAGGGTAAACCAAACCCACTAAGATACTCCGAATAGACAGCAGTCCAGACGACAAGAAAATGGAACAGATCTGCACTTTAAACAGATGAGTTATGACAGTTATGATGTTTCCTTCTTCTCTCAAACAGCTCAGCTTTACAATTCTCCTTCTTGATCTTTCCTTATGTATAATCTTTCAACCTTTGAAGAGTCAGATATACAAACACATGCGGAACCCTTCCTCAGCTTTTGATCTCTCTGCCTCTCATTTTATATCTTTCACCCGTGAGGAAGTGAGACTGGGCGTGTTTAATCTGTGCCGCGTTGGGAACTATGATATAAAACAGGAGTCATCCTTAGATCTGTGTAAGATGGTGAAAACGTTGAAGAACATTACTGACTACAAATACATGTAAATATCAAGAACGAAGGATGAATGGATACAGGGATGAATGATTGGACAGATTAGCACAACGAAGAGTTAGAAGTGCTTCACGATACCCATTATTGTGAGGTAGGAGTGTTGCCAGGAGGGCGAGGCCACTTATCTTACGATATTACGGCCACTGCTTGAACACACGACCCTCGGGGCGTGAAAATCTTGCATCAGGACTTGGCACTATATGTGCATTAGATATTATATAAGGGGAATGTTATATCATACATGGATTACATATTATATATTGGATAAGACAGGGAAAGAGAATCAGGAATGAGATTACTAGAAACCATGTGAAAGAGAACGATCAACATGGATTACATAACCTGATGCCATCTACGACGGATTGCTGCTGTTGTGGAGCGAATGGACGAGAGACGATTTCTTGGTTGGTGTTATGAATGGAAGGTAAAGAAGAAGAGAGGAGACCTGTAGGTTAGACCCCAGGAGAGCAAACACTGAGGCAACCGTCGGGGTTGGAGATGGGTCGCCTGGGGTCGGCTGGAGGAGGAGGAGGATGAACCGTTCTGAAGAATGGAGGAGCCAAGATTTATGAAGGTCAACAACTGACGGGCCATTGGGCTAACGAGAGGAGGGTGAGGAATTTATGTCTTCCCGTCCTCACAATTCATGTTGGGAGCCTCCCTTGTGGCCTCCGTCACGCCGCCAACTCCTCAGGGTTCAAGCGTCGTGTTGTCCTCACGATCCATTGACCAGCCAGGGCGGTATTTTGTCCTCACTCACAACCTCCCTATGGCAACCCATTTCCCTCAAGAGTCTCTCCAGCGAACCAGTCACCTTGCACCGCGTTTTCTTCGCCTCGCCACCTTCCTTCTCGTTCCCTTCCGTGTCTCCTGACGGGCCTCGCACCCTAGGGGCGTCACGCCGCAGGAGTTGGCACGCGGGACCGCCCGCGTCCCCCGTGATGGATCCCAGAGTGTTGAAGGAAGCAGTGAATCAGTGGTAACGTGTCAGTCCAGCAGGGTCTGGAGGCTCCCGCCTGGGGAGGAGTGTCCCTTGGTGTCCAGGAGGTGTGGTTGGTGGCGTGATTGCCGGTAGTAGTAGTAGTAGTAGTAGTAATAGTAGTAGTAGTAGTAGTTGTTGTTGTTGTTGTGTTGTGTTGTCTAATATGATATCTTGTGATTAGAATCATGTTGAGTTGTGAATGGGATATGACTGTGTACACGTTAACCCCATGAGGCATGGTACCCTGGCCTTTCTCCTGATCCTTAAGGGACAGGTCAAAGGTCGGGTCATCATACGTACACGACGGTTGTACGGTCTAGCTCAAGGAAATGAGGGTCACTGGTATACCGTTGACATGACCCTTTGTTGTTAGGACAAAGAGCCGGTCATCATACACAAATGGTTGGGTTGTCGTGCTTAAGGGCTGTACACTCTTGCTCTGGGATGTAAGGGTCTGTCTCATGCTAGACGGATGAGAGGATCTTAGTTCAGGTCTTACCTTCCTTCGTTCATGTAAACAGAAATATTTAAGTTACTTTTTCCTGTTGGCCATGATTTGTAGAGTATGAACAACAGAAAGGCTGGGTGTTAGGGATCAACAAAGAGACTGGGTGTTAGGGATCAACAGAGAGACTGGATGTTAGGGATCAACAGAGAGACTGGATGTTAGGGATCAACAGAGAGACTGGATGTTAGGGATCAACAGAGAGACTGGATGTTAGGGAACCAGATGGATAAACCTCGTCAGATTTGGTACCTCTGATGTGTGGTGCCAGGGTGGCAGGTTGGTTTGATGTGATCCATCAAGATCGCAGGTGTGTGAGGCCGGCGGTGCTGTATCTGCTGCAACTCTAGGGACTTTTTGTTTGTGTCGAGTTTTACAAACAATTCATCAAGTAACTTAAAAGAAAAGCATTTTCTTCCCTGCAAAAGCTGAGGGCCATCAGAAATTTCCTTTATCATGAGGAATTGAGTGCTCTTATATATATATATATATATATATATATATATATATATATATATATATATATATATAAGAGCACTCAATTCCTCATGATAAAGGAAATTTCTGATGGCCCTCAGCTTTTGCAGGGAAGAAAATGCTTTTCTTTTAAGTTACTTGATGAATTGTTTGTAAAACTCGACACAAACAAAAAGTCCCTAGAGTTGCAGCAGATACAGCACCGCCGGCCTCACACACCTGCGATCTTGATGGATCACATCAAACCAACCTGCCACCCTGGCACCACACATCAGAGGTACCAAATCTGACGAGGTTTATCCATCTGGTTCCCTAACATCCAGTCTCTCTGTTGATCCCTAACATCCAGTCTCTCTGTTGATCCCTAACATCCAGTCTCTCTGTTGATCCCTAACATCCAGTCTCTCTGTTGATCCCTAACACCCAGTCTCTTTGTTGATCCCTAACACCCAGCCTTTCTGTTGTTCATACTCTCTGGGTGTTAGGGATCAACAAAGAGACTGGGTGTTAGGGATCAACAGAGAGACTGGATGTTAGGGATCAACAGAGAGACTGGATGTTAGGGATCAACAGAGAGACTGGATGTTAGGGATCAACAGAGAGACTGGATGTTAGGGATCAACAGAGAGACTGGGCGTTAGGGAACCAGATGGATAAACCTCGTCACACTTGGTACCTCTGATGTGCGGTGCCAGGGTGGCAGGTTGGTTTGATGTGATCCATCAAGATCGCAGGTGTGTGAGGCCGGCGGTGCTGTATCTGCTGCAACTCTAGGGACTTTTTGTTTGTGTCGAGTTTTACAAACAATTCATCAAGTAACTTAAAAGAAAAGCATTTTCTTCCCTGCAAAAGCTGAGGGCCATCAGAAATTTCCTTTATCATGAGGAATTGAGTGCTCTTATATATATATATATATATATATATATATATATATATATATATATATATATATATATATATATATATATATATATATAAGAGCACTCAATTCCTCATGATAAAGGAAATTTCTGATGGCCCTCAGCTTTTGCAGGGAAGAAAATGCTTTTCTTTTAAGTTACTTGATGAATTGTTTGTAAAACTCGACACAAACAAAAAGTCCCTAGAGTTGCAGCAGATACAGCACCGCCGGCCTCACACACCTGCGATCTTGATGTGTGTGATGTCTCCATGGTTGTTTAATTTGTTTATGGATGGGGTTGTTAGGGAGGTAAATGCAAGAGTTTTGGAAAGAGGGGCAAGTATGAAGTCTGTTGGGGATGAGAGAGCTTGGGAAGTGAGTCAGTTGTTGTTCGCTGATGATACAGCGCTGGTGGCGGATTCATGTGAGAAACTGCAGAAGCTGGTGACGGAGTTTGGTAAAGTGTGTGGAAGAAGAAAGTTAAGAGTAAATGTCAATAAGAGCAAGGTTATTAGGTACAGTAGGGTTGAGGGTCAAGTCAATTGGGAGGTGAGTTTGAATGGTGAGAGGCTGGAGGAAGTGAAGTGTTTTAGATATCTGGGAGTGGATCTGTCAGCGGATGGAACCATGGAAGCGGAAGTGGATCATAGGGTGGGGGAGGGGGCGAAAATTTTGGGAGCCTTGAAAAATGTGTGGAAGTCGAGAACATTATCCCGGAAAGCAAAAATGGGTATGTTTGAAGGAATAGTAGTTCCAACAATGTTGTATGGTTGCGAGGCGTGGGCTATGGATAGAGTTGTGCGTAGGAGGATGGATGTGCTGGAAATGAGATGTTTGAGGACAATGTGTGGTGTGAGGTGGTTTGATCGAGTAAGTAACGTAAGGGTAAGAGAGATGTGTGGAAATAAAAAGAGCGTGGTTGAGAGAGCAGAAGAGGGTGTTTTGAAGTGGTTTGGGCACATGGAGAGAATGAGTGAGGAAAGATTGACCAAGAGGATATATGTGTCGGAGGTGGAGGGAACGAGGAGAAGAGGGAGACCAAATTGGAGGTGGAAAGATGGAGTGAAAAGGATTTTGTGTGATCGGGGCCTGAACATGCAGGAGGGTGAAAGGAGGGCAAGGAATAGAGTGAATTGGAGCGATGTGGTATACAGGGGTTGACGTGCTGTCAGTGGATTGAATCAAGGCATGTGAAGCGTCTGGGGTAAACCATGGAAAGCTGTGTAGGTATGAATATTTGCGTGTGTGGACGTGTGTATGTACATGTGTATGGGGGGGGGGTTGGGCCATTTCTTTCGTCTGTTTCCTTGCGCTACCTCGCAAACGCGGGAGACAGCGACAAAGTATAAAAAAAAAAAAAAAAAAAAAAAGTAAGGCATGTGTACGTGTAGGAAGAGAGGAAAGTGATTGGTTCTCAGTGAATGTAGGTTTGCGGCAGGGGTGTGTGATGTCTCCATGGTTGTTTAATTTGTTTATGGATGGGGTTGTTAGGGAGGTAAATGCAAGAGTCCTGGAAAGAGGGGCAAGTATGAAGTCTGTTGGGGATGAGAGAGCTTGGGAAGTGAGTCAGTTGTTGTTCGCTGATGATACAGCGCTGGTGGCTGATTCATGTGAGAAACTGCAGAAGCTGGTGACTGAGTTTGGTAAAGTGTGTGGAAGAAGAAAGTTAAGAGTAAATGTGAATAAGAGCAAGGTTATTAGGTACAGTAGGGTTGAGGGTCAAGTCAATTGGGAGGTGAGTTTGAATGGAGAAAAACTGGAGGAAGTGAAGTGTTTTAGATATCTGGGAGTGGATCTGTCAGCGGATGGAACCATGAAAGCGGAAGTGGATCATAGGGTGGGGGAGGGGGCGAAAATTTTGGGAGCCTTGAAAAATGTGTGGAAGTCGAGAACATTATCTCGGAAAGCAAAAATGGGTATGTTTGAAGGAATAGTGGTTCCAACAATGCTGTATGGTTGCGAGGCGTGGGCTATGGATAGAGTTGTGCGCAGGAGGATGGATGTGCTGGAAATGAGATGTTTGAGGACAATGTGTGGTGTGAGGTGGTTTGATCGAGTAAGTAACGTAAGGGTAAGAGAGATGTGTGGAAATAAAAAGAGCGTGGTTGAGAGAGCAGAAGAGGGTGTTTTGAAATGGTTTGGGCACATGGAGAGAATGAGTGAGGAAAGATTGACCAAGAGGATATATGTGTCGGAGGTGGAGGGAACGAGGAGAAGAGGGAGACCAAATTGGAGGTGGAAAGATGGAGTGAAAAAGATTTTGTGTGATCGGGGCCTGAACATGCAGGAGGGTGAAAGGAGGGCAAGGAATAGAGTGAATTGGAGCGATGTGGTATACAGGGGTTGACGTGCTGTCAGTGGATTGAATCAAGGCATGTGAAGCGTCTGGGGTAAACCATGGAAAGCTGTGTAGGTATGTATATTTGCGTGTGTGGACGTGTGTATGTACATGTGTATGGGGGGGGGGGGTTGGGCCATTTCTTTCGTCTGTTTCCTTGCGCTACCTCGCAAACGCGGGAGACAGCGACAAAGTATAAAAAAAAAAAAAAAAAAAAAAAAAAAAAAAAAAAAAAATATATATATATATATATATATATATATATATATATATATACCTTGGTGGAATTATCTTGGTTTCCAGGATGTTTCGACATAGTGAATGTGGCGTCTTTGACTCTGACACCAAAAAAGGATTTTTTAATCTGCTAAAGAGGGGGCGCGGTGGGTGGGAGGTGAGGGTGGGTGAAGGAATGAGTCCAAGCCCCCACACGGGTACTCTGACCTGTCTCGCCTCACTCAAGTACCTGCTCCCCAGGATCCCTCGGCCCAGTACCTGTTCCCCAGGATCCCCTGCCCCAGTACCTGTTCCCCAGGATCCCCTGCCCCAGTACCTGTTCCCCAGGATCCCCTGCCCCAGTACCTGCTCCCCAGGATCCCCTGCCCCAGTACCTGTTCCCCAGGATCCCCTGCCCCAGTACCTGTTCCCCAGGATCCCCTGCCCCAGTACCTGTTCCCCAGGATCCCCTGCCCCAGTACCTGTTCCCCAGGATCCCCTGCCCCAGTACCTGTTCCCCAGGATCCCCTGCCCCAGTACCTGTTCCCCAGGATCCTTCGCCCCAGTACCTGTTCCTCAGGATCCCTCGCCCCAGTACCTGCTCCCCATGATCCCTTGCCCCAGTACCTGCTGCCAAGACTCCCCAGCCCAGTACCTGGAACGATGTGGTATACAGGGGATGACGTGTGGCCACTGGACTGAGCCAGTACAATATGGTTAGGGAAAGACACGGAAATTGTGGTATGGCTTAGCTGTTGACGGGAACGGTAATTACGATGTTTTACACATGACAGCAACAGTGGATATGAACAACTGAGGCCGTCCTTCTGATATGACCGCTACCTCGCTAACACAGGAAACGACGTGGACTCATAGGAATATACTTGATCACGCGCAAAATTGTGATCGTTTCCAATATATATATATATATATATATATATATATATATATATATATATATATATATATATATATATATATATATGTTTACCAAATGGCGTCCTAGCTACATCTCTTCGTTGTATATCAAGTGACTGTTATATTTCTCTCTTGTGTTCCCCTAATGATGTGATTATTACACGAAAATGCACTTGGGAACTTATCGTGTTTCATTTTCCCCGTGGTTTGATCGAGTAAGTAACGTAAGGGTAAGAGAGATGTGTGGAAATAAAAAGAGCGTGGTTGAGAGAGCAGAAGAGGGTGTTTTGAAATGGTTTGGGCACATGGAGAGAATGAGTGAGGAAAGATTGACCAAGAGGATATATGTGTCGGAGGTGGAGGGAACGAGGAGAAGAGGGAGACCAAATTGGAGGTGGAAAGATGGAGTGAAAAAGATTTTGTGTGATTGGGGCCTGAACATGCAGGAGGGTGAAAGGAGGGCAAGGAATAGAGTGAATTGGATCGATGTGGTATACCGGGGTTGACGTGCTGTCAGTGGATTGAATCAAGGCATGTGAAGCGTCTGGGGTAAACCATGGAAAGCTGTGTAGGTATGTATATTTGCGTGTGTGGACGTATGTATATACATGTGTATGGGGGTGGGTTGGGCCATTTCTTTCGTCTGTTTCCTTGCGCTACCTCGCAAACGCGGGAGACAGCGACAAATATATATATATATATATATATATATATATATATATATATATATATATATATATATATATATATATATATATATATATATATATTATCCCTGGGGATAGGGGAGAAAGAATACTTCCCACGTATTCCCTGCGTGTCGTAGAAGGCGACTAAAAGGGGAGGGAGCGGGTGGCTGGAAATCCTCCCCTCTCATTTTTTTTTAATTTTCCAAAAGGAGGAACAGAGAAGGGGGCCAGGTGAGGATATTCCCTCAAAGGCCCAGTCCTCTGTTCTTAACGCTACCTCGCTGATGCGGGAAATGGCGAATAGTATGAAAGAAAAGAAAGATATATATATATATATATATATATATATATATATATATATATATATATATATATATATATATATATATATATATATTGCAGTCTCCAGTCAGGGACAAAAGTCCACATCAAAGCCGAGGCTTAATTAAAGTATAAAGAAGGTAATGAAAGGGAAAGAGAGTAGGAAAAGTATTTGCGAATTTTGGAGGAAGTGAAAAGTCTGTATCTTAAAAGGTACCAGGAAAGACATGAGACAGCAGAGAGTTCCAAAGCTTCGAGGTGCCAGGAAAGGAACAGTTGTCAAAGCAGGTGTTTGATTCACCCTAGTATGAAACACTGTTCACATATTGGTGGTTCTCCATCTCTATATTAACTAGAGTAGGACCAGAGAAGCCTTCCATCTCATTGATTCACTTAGCACCACCTCTCTTCAACCTTCCCGTTCCGCACACCGCGATGTCGCTACTCTCTCTCTCTCTCTCTCTCTCTCTCTCTCTCTCTCTCTCTCTCTCTCTCTCTCTCTCTCTCTCTCTCTCTCTCTCTCTCTCCTACTGCTATTACCTTGGCCATTGTTCGCGTGAAATATGTCCCACACCCTCAAGGTTTGGACCCGTGACACGCGTTCGGTTGCTGATTCCCACAACTTGTGTGAGGAGATCCGTCACTCGAGGATTGGCTGTTATGTCACCACCTCCTCTCCTCCTGTAGCTAAGCTGTGGAATTCTCTTCCTTCTTTTGTCTTTCCCTCTTCATATAAGCTTTCCTCCTTGAGCTCTGGTTAATTTCTATCTTCTTTATAACCCCCCTCCCCCTCCACAGAAGGCCTTGGATGTGGCATGTTATTTGCCCGTGATATGCGGATTCAATATATATATATATATATATATATATATATATATATATATATATATATATATATATATGTATATATATATATATATATATATATATATATATATATATATATATATATATATATTTGTCGCTGTCTCCCGCGTTTGCGAGGTAGCGCAAGGAAACAGACGAAAGAAATGGCCCAACCCACCCCCATATACATGTATATACATACGTCCACACACGCAAATATACATACCTGCACAGCTTTCCATGGTTTACCCCAGACGCTTCACATGCCTTGATTCAATCCACTGACAGCACGTCAACCCCGGTATACCACATCGCTCCAATTCACTCTATTCCCTGCCCTCCTTTCACCCTCCTGCATGTTCAGGCCCCGATCACACAAAATCTTTTTCACTCCATCTTTCCACCTCCAATTTGGTCTCCCTCTTCTCCTCGTTCCCTCCACCTCCGACACATATATCCTCTTGGTCAATCTTTCCTCACTCATTCTCTCCATGTGCCCAAACCATTTCAAAACACCCTCTTCTGCTCTCTCAACCACGCTCTTTTTATTACCACACATCTCTCTTACCCTTACGTTACTCACTCGATCAAACCACCTCACACCACACATTGTCCTCAAACATCTCATTTCCAGCACATCCATCCTCCTGCGCACAACTCTATCCATAGCCCACGCCTCGCAACCATACAACATTGTTGGAACCACTATTCCTTCAAACATACCCATTTTTGCTTTCCAAGATAATGTTCTCGACTTCCACACATTCTTCAAGGCCCCCAGATTTTCGCCCCCTCCCCCACCCTATGATCCACTTCCGCTTCCATGATTCCATCCGCTGCCAGATCCACTCCCAGATATCTAAAACACTTTACTTCCTCCAGTTTTTCTCCATTCAAACTCACCTCCCAATTGACTTGACCCTCAAGTATGAACTGGGGAATGAGTGTATTGGTTTACCCAAGTAGAAGTACATAGAGGCGGATGATGGTCATATAAAAATAATTCCAGTTCGTGTCTTGTACATTTGCACCCTTCAATATATCAACTTCCTGAACATGACGGTACGATCCCTGGATGTGATGAGGAGACGTGTGACCAGACCCATTAGGGTTCATACCATTGTGAGCATGAGGAAGAAACCACCGTATAATAATGAGAGATAACTCTCTCTTGTCCTCCTCGAGGTTGTGTTGTGTAACTGGCAATGACGCAAGGACTCAGTCAGCAGAGGCCGTTGCTGTAGTTACCAGACTCGTCGGCCGTGATGCCACAATGCCAGCCATCATTTACTTACGGTACGAATCCATCATAGAGACGCTGGCCCAGGTCTAGATGGCTGCGGATGATGAAGCTATGAATATTTTCTTTTTTTTTTTCTTGATTGTTGACTTGAATGGGCGAAGTGTGGGAGTTGAAAGAATTTTGGGGCGAGGAATTTGTTGGAGGGTTCGTGGGAGTGCGGTGAGGAAGAGATGGGGAAAGAGACAGGATACGAGGAGAGGACTTGGTTGGGTCCTGGTGCCCTTCTACTGTCTGTCGACTATAATTTAAAGTGGCAGTTTTGGTCGATCAAGTTTGTGTATGGAAAGGCACTAAGGACTCGTCCAGGTAACAGGGTATCTGCTGTGATGTATTAGCATATTGAATATATTGTCTCAGAATTTAGCTCTATATAACAAAATCTATATCGCCTCTTCTCTTTCCAGCAACGATAAATATTCCTTGAACGTACCCTTGAAGTCGGAAATTATGTAGAAAATATGGAGCGTCCAAAGGTGCCAATTGTTCTTTTGTGAGCCTTTTTGTTTCGTCCTTTACCACCATCATCAACATGTGTCTTGATGTCAAGTACAGAGGAAATGTTTGTGTTGGGTCTTGTCAGCTTGTGGTGGTTTTTGTTAAGGTGGCTAATGTTATGTCAACAGGGACAGTAAACCAATCAAGTTTAACACTGTGCGTAATGTCTATTCTGATTGGCTCTTTCTTAGAGTAACTATAAATATACCAACTTTGAATTTTAAGCTTCTCTCCTGCGTTTATAAGCTGCTGTTATGGCTTGCATAACCTGTGAAATATTGACGATGGCATGACTAAAGTCTATGACATCAGACGGCTTCCATGTACTCCATGTACTGTGCTATGTTGGCTCTGACCGTCACGTTATATGGATGGATTACTTGTATGTTTTGCTGTGTGTGTGTGTGTGGCGTATTATCACGGCAGCTGTGTTGAGTTCCTGGCAATACTTGCTGCTCTGTTGTAAATGACTTGTGTGACATCGAGAGCTGGATGGCTTCACTTGGAGAGTCGAGTGAAAGATCTGGCTATCCTTGGCTTCACTTGGAGAGTCGAGTGAAAGATCTGGCTATCCTTGGCTTCACTTGGAGAGTCGAGTGAAAGATCCGGCTATCCTAGGCTTCACTTGGAGAGTCAAGTGAAAGATCCGGCTATCCTAGGCTTCACTTGGAGAGTCGAGTGAAAGATCCGGCTATCCTAGGCTTCACTTGGAGAGTCAAGTGAAAGATCTGGTTATCCTAGGCTTCACTTGGAGAGTCAAGTGAAAGATCCGGCTATCCTAGGCTTCACTTGGAGAGTCGAGTGAAAGATCCGGCTATCCTAGGCTTCACTTGGAGAGTCAAGTATATCTGGCTATACTATTCCCCTTGTACTTCTGGGTGACACCGTCGGGTTGAAGGTGTTAAGGCGATGTGCAGTTTTCCCTGTTTGTCAAGAGCGCATTTAAAGTTGTCACTATAACATAAGCATCATACAGAAATATACCGCGGGAGATTTCATGCATCAGGCACAAAACTCGTTCATGTTTTCCTCTCTCCCCACTCCGTCCCACCTCTGTAAATAGTTTTTCTTTTTTTATATTCTATGTTATATGTATTTTCAGCAGCTAGAGCCTGAGGTTAATATTTTCAACCTATGATTTACACATTTTTCATCTTCCTAAGTAACAGGGTTTATGCATATTATTTTTAATTGTATCAAAAATGGAAAACAAAAATTTGAAAGCCATGCAATGTATTTTTTTACGTTCAGTTTAATCGCCGCCGTAAATGAGAAATTGAATAACAGTTTTTGTACTTGGGTAAATTATTATGAATGTACCATTCCTCTCCCAGGTTTGTGTGTCCGTTGTCCGCAAATAACACACGGTGGTTCTTTTATGGCCAGTTGTTGCTCAGCAACCCTTCAGGGTTTACGTGTTTCCGCTGTAATTAAGCCAGACATCTCAGACACACGTTAAAAGAACATAATGTATATAAAGAAAATAAAATGTGTAGAGTGATGACTGGACCTCAAAAAGTACTCTGGAGGGCTGCCAACATTAGGAGTTTATATGCATTCTTAACCAAGAAACCTGACTCTGGCTGGCACGGTAGGTAACTGAGGAAGGTCTCCCCGTTCCGGTAACGCAGACTGGTGAAAAAAAGAATACATTTTGTCCATTGTTTGTTGGTGTATTGTAATTAAAACCACCACAAGTACCTCTTTATGACGGCAAGACATCAAAGAATATTGTAGTGATGCAATGGCCAGTTACATCAACAAACAAGTCATTAGGAGTGTTTTATTTTAAGCACGTATGTCATTAGTTTGACGAGGTGCTTTTGGTCATTAGTAACATCATCATAGATGTCGTTAGGCAGTTACTAAATACGGGCCAGTCCGCAACCTTTCTGTCTCTTGTTCTATGTTTAACACTGTTTCCATTTACGTGGGCTGGATTGAGTAACTTACAGACCCTCAGCCCTCACTCATTCTTATCCTCCAGGTTCAATTTACGAAAGTGAACGAAGGCTTCGGTCCGCTGAAGAACACTATTGCCGGCCCATATTTTCTTCTGCATTTGGCTTTTCCACTCATTTACTACAGGAAACGTTGTCTCAAGTTCCTCCAGAGTATTATTCTGGTGTTAACATGTAGCAGAGAAGAGATTATATCACAGAAGAAATTCTCCATTCGTAAAGCCACCACAGTCATAACAAATATTTTCGAGAGTGGGTTTCAGACGACAAACGTATTACAGTGCAACATTAACCCAACGACCTTGGCTTATTTTTAGTCGAGTTAGGGTTAGATCAGGTTTAACTGGTTTGTCTTGTCCACGGCAAGTCATCACCATAAAGTTTGTCGTAATTGTCTTGTGTGTAGTTCAGAGGATATCTTCCATATTAGTAATGTTTTTTATTAACCAACATCCTAAAGGAGACCAGCGTTGTTCTGGAAATTCAGTCGACGAAATATGAAATGAGGGAGCAAGTCCTCTATGGGTCTATGGCCTTCCCAACAACGTGGCATAGCGTGTTTTTTTTTTTTTGTTTTTCGGTAAACTTTTCGTTCTACACCTCAGCCTTGGCACACAACATATACATATAGACATGGATACTTCACGATGCATCCTCTCATGAGAGCTCTCTCTCTCTCTCTCTCTCTCTCTCTCTCTCTCTCTCTCTCTCTCTCTCTCTCTCTCTCTCTCTCTCTCTATCTATCTCTCTCTCTCTCGTGGTCCCTGTGATATGTTAACGCCCGCCCAGTACTGTGGAGTGATCCTAGTGTATCATGATAGCTTGTAAGCCTCGCCTGGTCACTGTAGACGAAGCCCCGACAATGTGAGAATATTGGTTAATAATTAAGATGCCGTTTTGCTCGAGGATTTTGTTGCATTAAGTATTACACAGTCAGCTGAGATTTGGAAATATACTTCAAGACGATTAAAAACAATTATCATTCGTACTTGATAAGCTTATTAACTACGTTAGCAAACATCATGGAATAATGGATACATCATCGAATTATAAGTCGTGTTAGTACATGTAGTCGTCTGTTACTGCAGGGCGGTGGTATGTATGTGCCTTTTGAATAATATAAGTGGAACTAGTACCAGGTTAGTTAGGCTTCCCATACTGCAGGAGTGTAGCATGTACACCTTTGAATAATAAAAGTAGAGCTAGTCCCTGCTAGGCTAGGCTTCCCTGACTACAGGAGTGTAGCATGTACCATTACACAATAAAAGTGGAACAAGTCCTGCCTAGCTAGGTGTATGTTACTATAGGAACGTAGATGCAGCGTTAATACTGGCTAGGCTGCGATCATTGACCGTGGTTGGCACCGATGAATAGTAACAGCAGCGATGTTTGAGCTTAAGCTTGAGTTGCTGTGCGAGCGTTTGGAGCACCAAGTGTCTCTTGCAGGCTATTAAAGGCCGTACCTGCAAAACTGATGTAGATGATGGTGCTTTTAATGTCCCTCACGTGCCTGTGTCACCATTCTCCTGGACAGTAACCACACCTAAATCCTGTATAAGCGCTCGTTTTGCTGTATGCGAACCTCACGTAAACGGACGAAGATATACCAAGGAACTTCAGTATATATATATATATATATATATATATATATATATATATATATATATATATATATATATATATATATATCCTGAAAATTTAATCGAGTTCGTATAATTTTTATCTCTTCAGCTGATTTCTTTTTTAAGTTTTATCAAAACTACGATCGAAGATAAGAAGTTCGAAAGGGATTATTAGGATAAGATTATCATTTTGTATCACCTTCATACGTTATGTCGGGGCATGTACGATGAGATGATGTAAAATAAGCTGCCATGTTTATCAAATATGACTTTTATAACGTCCTCTTGGTACCATAGTGTGTGGTATACCACTGGGTACCAGGTATCATATCTTATGTGCAGAGCCCTGTCATCATAACATATATGTTACTAAAGTTCGTGCTGTACGATATGGTATACCACTGTCCTGGTATTACATTGTATATTATACCGCTGAGTCCTGATATCGTATGTTTATACTCGTTGTATCAGTTTACGGTACATCACCAATCACGGGTATCAGCATATATGGTATACCTGACGCCTGGTGTGATAACATGTGGTTTACCAATGAGTCATGATATCATGTATCGGTAGTAATGCATATGTGAGCACTGACGTTGTTCTTCTCTGTTGATAATGTGCAGCAAGTGTTTGGCATATATTTCCACACACACACACATATATATATATATATATATATATATATATATATATATATATATATATATATATATATATATATATATATATTGGAAAGGATCACAATTTTGCGCGTGATCAAGATATTCCTATGAGTCCACGGGGAAAATGAAACACGAAAAGTTCCCAAGTGCACTTTCGTGTAATAATCACATCATGAGGGGAGACACAAAAGAGAAATATAACAGTCAGTTGATATACATCGAAGAGACGAAGCTAGGACGCCATTTGGTAAACATGTATATATATATATATATATATATATATATATATATATATATATATATATATATGTAATGCTAGAATCAATCTCTGCGAGTAAGCCATACTCTGAGCTATTATTGAAACTCATTTCATTTATGTTGTTAGAACTGCCTGAGTTATGTCACATTTCAAAAGCACTGCAAATTATAACGAGCACTTGGTGGCTTCACTTCTTGGGCGTTACTAAGATAGAAATGTCACGCTATGAGCACCCCCCCCCCCCCCCAAGATGGCTAGGATGACGTCATTACTCTGACGTCATCACCTTTAACTTCACTAGACATTTAAAACAGGCCAGGGGAGGAGGTGGGGGGAGAAGGGACGCAGAATGTCAAAGTGAACAGGGACGTGACTAAGCCTACACTAACCCAGACTACAGTGAAACCTGTCGAGGAGATGGGAATGCGGTACAAATGTTTCATGTAATGCTGACAGACAGACACACACATACACCTACAGAACGTCCAGCTTGAATACAGATGTGGTCCATGAAACATCGTAAAAACTGATGACGTCATGTACGTAATACCTGGCTTTTACCGGGAGGCGACGGAGTGCGGGCGTGGACTAGCTGGCCACGGAGCACCGTCGCCCACGGCTTTTATGTGACATACGTATCGCTTTGGCATTAGATTTGGCTGCCTGTCATCTACAAAATCCCGTCCCACGTCTCACATATATCAAGATGTGTTGAGCCACATGAACGTTCGTGATATATATATAATATATACATTCGTAGAATACATTTTTATCTGTTTAAGTCTTGGTCTGTCTTTCTTGGTAATCTGAGGTTAGACTTGAGTTATCGCATGGCGATAAACATAGCTGATGGTGGAAGAGTTTAAGGCCATGTGGGGCCACGTAACTGGCCAAGGGACACAGGGTTTGGGTAAGGCTGCGCCTTAGATCCTCGGCGGCGGGGAGACAGTTACGGTCTGACCTTGGTTGCGGGGGTGGGGGTGGATGGTGGTGTTCGGGGGGGTCGGGGGCCCCACCACCACTACGGCCCGACAGATCAATAGTGGTCACGAGCAGCGAGGGTGGTGGCTCAGGGAGTGAGGAGGGGGGCCTACACGTGCTGGCTGGCTGGTGGCTGGTGGCTGGCTGCGCCTCGCAAGACCAGCTGTTACCCTCCTCTCTCTCTCTCTCTGTCTCTCTCACAAGCCCACCTAAACTGCCGGCTGTCTCTGTCTACCTCGCCCGACTCTGTCCTAACCCCCGGTCCTGGGTTGCTGCACCCTCTCTGTTATGAACAGCCTCACACACTTTATCCCTATCCCAGACTGTTGCTGTCTCATGTTTACCATAGTTTCCTCACTGTTTACTATGTTGCTTCCTTACTAATATGTTTTATCCTTGCTGTCGAGTACGTCTCTCCCATCCTCTTGTACTCCGTTGCACCTGTTGTTTCATTATATTGTAAACTACCTGTTGCTCTTGTACCGTTAACTGTTTCCCTGCTGTATTCTAGACTGTTCTCGGTTCTCACTAGACCGTTGTAGCCTTACTCTTGTTCTGCCTCATTCCTGACTACTTACTAATGCTCTCATAATCTTGACTCTTACTTTCTTTCTAATTACTTTTAACACTATGTTCCTCTGTTAGTGTCATACAGCATTTTGACACTATGTTCCTCTGTTAGTGTCATACAGCATTTTGACACTATGTTCCTCTGTTAGTGTCATACAGCATTTTGACACTATGTTCCTCTGTTAGTGTCATACAGCATTTTTTTTTGTCCCACTTGGAAACTGTATCCTTATCTGTTTACTCTGCTTTAGTTTTTCAATTTGTTACTCAAGTCTGTTACCTCTGTATCTTGTTACTCAAGTCTGTTACCTCTGTATCTTGTTACTCAAGTCTGTTACCTCTGTATCTTGTTACTCAAGTCTGTTACCTCTGTATCTTGTTACTCAAGTCTGTTACCTCTGTATCTTGTTTTTATTGATATCTTTTAAGTGGTGTGTGTTTCTGTTATTTTCCCAGCAACAGTGTGTCTCTTTAGCATTTGTTTATTTTGATCAGTATCGTCAGCATCTGTTGTGACCGTCTCTAACATGGATCATGTCTATTGTCACTGTTTCTGAGAGTCTTTTTTTTCCATATTGTTTATATTATTGTTTCTTTTCGTTGCTATGTAATTGTAATTGTTTGTGCATTGTTCATGGTTATTGTTGCTTCTTTCGTTGTTGGTCGTTACTAATAAGAGTCTTTTATTATTGTTGGTATATTTTGGGTTTATTATGTATTATATATATATATTTATATATTTATATATTTCTTTTACTCTTGCGTAGTTTGGCAGCTGTCTCAAATTCTTGTTTTTTCCAATATGTTTCATTTTTTTTTATTATTTCCGTCCCAGTTATTGTAAAAACATTATTCATATCAGTCTCGTGTCGTGCCTCTCTCTCCATCGTGTACAATTTTTTAAGCGTGTCATTTTTTTGCTAGTGCCTGTGTGTGTGTGTGTGTGTGTGTGTATGTCAGGCGGTGTGGCAAAAGCGATGTCGCTTCTTTCTTCTTTTTTTTTTCCCGTTGCCATTACACGGCAGTAGCGGCGGTTCGCATGTTCTTACAGGAACGGCTGGGATGTAAACCACTACTGGAGCTGGTGGTGAGATAAGCCACCGCAGGTCGGGCTCACGGATTTTGAAGGATTTTCCCCAAGTTGATCGACCCAGATTTACCCAACCTATAACTTTGATTCGGTCAACTCCTCTCTATTTGTCTGGAGGTTTGGAAAAGAAAAAAAGTATATATTGAACTCGAAATTTAACTTATTAACAGAGTAAAGCTCTGCTCCTGAGATGTAATATGTTAAGTATAACTTTGTTCCAGAAGTTGAACTTATTATAAAGTAAAATTTTCATCCCAGAAATTTCACTTATTACAAAAGTTTTTGGGCCGAATTTCACTTGACAGAACCAGACCCTTCGTTTGGGCAGGTGAATTTCACTTGCTTCCATGAAAGTAGTTTTTCTCGCACTAATTTCAGATTCGGTCACCGTGAGTAGCCACGGATTCCGTCGTTGGTGAAGCGCAAGTGCTCGTAAACGTGCCAGTGCTCGGGGCGTTCCAGTAACGCTATTGTGCTGGTCCTCCGCGCCTGTTCTGGGTTCGCGTGTCTTGTGTGGGTTCTCTTCATCGCAAACCGTCTGTTTCTCCTGTACGTGTCTGTCTCCTATCGTCGTCTCTGGATCCCGCACCCACCAAATCTGGCTGGCTGGCCATTACGAGGGCACAAGTACGTAGTTTCACGTGCAGGCTGGTGCACGTGAGGTCATATGGCTCATGCCAACCTTAACCAGATGCAACACACGGCTCCCTCAAGTAGGATTCGATCCCGGAACATGTAACCATTGTGCCACCGTTCGTGAGAATATTTTTTCCGTTTCTTTTTCCTCGTTTGTTCTTTGAGCAGTTTTTTTTAGTATGTTTCCTGACTTGTGCTTGCATTGACCATGTTCTTCACGTATGTCTGTAGGTGTTCTGTTCTGTTCGTTTTCTACGTCTCTTATACGCGCCAGTATTTCATTTGTTTCTCTGTGGTTATTCATTTTCTCTCGTTCGTGTTTGTCTTTAATCGTGTCTATTAAACTTCACATCAGTGACCCATGTAGCTCTTCGTGTATAGCTTCCCACGTAAGTGTCTCATCTGTTCCTGTCATTCGTCTTCATCCACCTCTTGATTATGACTGTTTTTTTTTCTCCATGATGTTCATTTCTTTTGCTCGAAATGCCAGGATGACTGACGCCTGGCGTCGGCATGGACGTCGTCTTTGGGCGTCAACGTCGGCGTGGCGTCGGTATTTTAATAATCATTACAGAAGACCAGTTACCTTACGACTGGGAGGGGAACGCTTGGAGTTGGATTCTATTTAACAAATATTTTTTTTTCTTTTTAAAGTCTGCGTGCAAGTTCCAGTGATATGTATTCATTTTCTTGGTGTTCCGTCATACGAGTTGATGATTTGTAGGTTCGCTGTGAATTTTGTGTATATTTACAAGCAGACATAAATTACTGGACACAGTTGCAAGGGATTGCCTGACGTGAAGACGTAAGACTGTTCTTTTATCAAAGTCTCCCTCGGAGTTGCTGGAAATCACCCTCAAGGCTTTCAGTTGTTCATCAGAAAGTTATCAGACATAGAATTATTATTATAAGTTTAAGAACAAATGAAAGGCTTGACCGTAAGGTAGGCTTGCAGGAGAGAGCGAGTGGACCCGGTGTCTGTGGCGTGGACATGTATGTGTGGTACGCTGTGTACAGAGAGTCAAGACCTCGTCCGTTCTGTGTCATGGGTCACATGTGTGTGGCAGTATCTTTAACACATGAAGAAGGTGTTAAAAACATTTGTCAGTCGGTGGATGTAACATAGGTTGACGGCTTTAATGACCCTGGCAGTTGATGGGCCTAACGCCCAGACGACCTCCCAACCTTGTGTGTCCTCATAGGATACGTGCTTGCCTTATCCTCCTTGTGTGTCCTCATAGGATACATGCTTGCCTTATCCTCCTTGTGTGTCCTCACAGGATACATGCTTGCCTTATCCTCCTTATGTGTCCTCACAGGATACATGCTTGCCTTATCCTCCTTTCTGTTTTCGGTACTAACCTTTTCTCTGTATCCCCTTTCTTCTTCATCTCTTCATCTTCCTATTTTTCCTTGTGCCTGCATATTTATTTTTTTCCTTAACCTGTTTCTTTTCATCTTCCTCATCCTCCTATCATGGTCATATTTTTCTCACTTTTTCTGTCTATCATCTTGACATCATCGTCTTGATGATGAAGATATACACAGGGAGTGGGGTTGTTATTACCCTGGTAATGAAGATATACACAGGGAGTGGGGTTGTCACATCCCTAGCAGTCAATACCTGCAGAACAGGTGAAGGTTCTGTATAGGATTGTCGTGAGGTAGTATTGCTTAACCTTCACTAGTGTTTCCTGTGTTTTGCATTTGCCTCTTCCATTCGTCTCTGTTGAAGATTTCTCGACTGATTAAGACCGGAAAGGAAAGATAAATACACTTGAGATTACCTGCCATCTTTAGTTAAGGTAAGGTACAGTATATGTGATTGACATTTAACAGGAGGTTAGCTGCGGGACAATCGTAAGAATATCCTGAGTTTTAGATATTAGTAGTTGTAGAGGCAGGATAGTAAAGCAGGAGGCACTTTCCTACCCACCGCTCCCTCCGGCTCAAAGGTCGGTAGATAATTACCCAAAGACGAATACCATGTAATGCACATACATACGGTATGTTGCCATGGAACGTTTCTAGAGAAGTGTGAGGGGCAAAATCTCGTAATTGAATAGTGCTGCGGGATTCTGTGGGGAATAGACTTAAATATGAAGATCGGATAAAAAAGACAAGGAGAAAAGATTCAAATCTTGTGTTGATAAGAAGCAGGAATGTGTGTTTTTCTTCCTCCACCAAGCTTGATAACGGTTAATTGCTATCATTAAGGTATTTGTGTTTCCATCATTTAAAGTTACTGATGTCTTTGCCCTGACATCTGGTGGGAGTTGATTGTATTACTCTCCGGCTCTGCAGCTGGGGAGAAACATCCCGGCATATCATTTCCTGTCTCATTTCGTATCATTACTCCTGGTATTTCAATCTTTGTGTGAAGAAATTATTGTGTTACGTACTCAGAATTCTTTCATATTTTCCGAACTTTTACTCGATCTCCCGGAAGGTTGCGCTTTTTAGAGAAAATCGTTTCAAAAACTTTGAGTCCTTCTTCATAAGTTTTATATCCTAGCTGTGGAATGAGTGGTGTTCCTCTTCTTTGTTTTTTGTATAGTTTCTCTTCGTCTCTATTAAATCTGGTGACGAGCATTGAGCATCGTGTTTCTACAAGAAGTCTAACGAGGTTCGATGTCAAGAAGAAGCATTATACCCC